>NW_022631021.1:8912053-9209018 GCF_010015895.1 Lontra canadensis | reverse complement strand
CGGGAAGATAGACCACGGGGTGGGGGGGGGGGGGCGGCTCCCGGCAAGCGACAGAGCAATGGAGCACAAAATCAGGACTTTTAAAAGTCTGCTCCACTGAGGGACATCGCTTCAGAGGCTAAGCCGTGGTGAAGCCCACGCGGGGTCAGCGTGGCCCGAGGTCCTGCAGGGTCACAGAAGGATGGGGTGTCTGAGTGTCACAGAGCTTGCAGATATTAGAGCGGGGAAGCCGGTTACAGAGACAGAGCCGAGGAATGAACTCTCAGCTCGGTGTTACCTTGAACAGGTCACAGGCTGGGTGAGCTCCAAGCCGGGGAGACGGTAGTGATTGAGCACTTTTCTCTGAGGGCGCACTGAGGAGTGGGGCCCCGAGCCCTCAGCTCCTCCAGGCCAGAGATTGGGAGGTCGCCATTTTCATTCCCGTCCCCCGGAACTCTACGGAAAGCGTTCACAGAACAAAAGCTCCTGAAAGCGAACCCAAGCTGATTAACTAGCCTGGCCCCTGGTAAGGGCGGTGCAATTCTGCCTTGGGCAAAGACACTTGAGAATTACTACAACAGGCCCCTCCCCCAGAAGATCAACAAGAAATCCAGCCAGGACCAAGTTTACTTACCAAGGAGAACAGCGGAATTCCAGAGGAGGAGAAAGGGAGGCATGGAATTCATGGCTTTCTCCCCATGATTCTATATTCTTGCAGTTAATTTAATTTCTTTTTATTTTTTTTCTTCTGATAATTTTTTTGAACTTTTACCCTTTTCTTTCTTAATGTTTTTTAATTAGTTTATCTTAACAATACCTTTCATAAAAAATAAAAAATAATCTTTTTGAACCTTCATTATTATAGTCATATTTTATCCTTCATTGTATTTAAATTTATTTTTTGTATACACATAGGATTTTTTCCTCTAAAAAATTTGGGGTACAACTTTTAATAGATCAAAATATACCCTAAATCTAGCTCCGGGTTTGTTCTAGTCTCCAGCCTGAGAAAATTCTCTCCACTTTCTTTTTATTTATTCTCCCAACCAAATTACTTTATCAACATCTCCTTTAGAAATTAAAATTTTTTTTCATCTTTATAGGCATATTCCATCCCTTCATTGTGTTTACCCTTCTATACATTTTTCATTCTTTAAAATTTTGGGAAGTAGTTTCTTCTAAGAGACCAAAATACTCCCAAAATTAAGTGGGTGACCCTGTTCTAGTCACCAGTCTAATATATATATATTTTTTTTCTTTTTTATATATCTTTTTCTTTATTTTGTTTTTCTTTTTTTAATTTTTTTTTCTGAACTTCCTTTTTAGCCCCTTTCTCCCCACCACGATTTGGGGTCTCTTCTGATTTGGTTAAAGCACATTTTCCTGAGGTCATTGCTACCCATTAGGTATTTTACTTGCTCCTTCATAAACTCTTATCTGTACAAAATGACAAGGTGGAAAAACTCAGCACAAAAAAAGAACGAGAGGCAGTACTGAAGGCTAGGGAACTAATCAATACAGACATTGGTAATATGTCAGATCTAGAGTTCAGAATGATGATTCTCAAGGTTCTAGCCGGGCTCAAAAAAGGCATGGAAGATATTAGAGAAACCCTCTCCGGAGAGATAAAAGCCCTTTCTGGAGAAATAAAAGAACTAAAATCTAACCAAGTTGAAATAAAAAAAGCTATTAATGAGGAGCAATCAAAAATGGAGGCTCTAACTGCTAGGATAAATGAGGCAGAAGAAAGAATTAGTGATATAGAAGACCAAATGACAGAGAATAAAGAAGTTGAGCAAAAGAGTGACAAACAGTTACTGGACCACGAGGGGAGAATTCGAGAGATAAGTGACACCATAAGACAAAACATATAATTGGGATTCCAGAAGAAGAAGAAAGAGAGAGGGGAGCAGAAGCTATATTGGAGAGAATTATTGTAGAGAATTTTCCTAATATGGCAAAGGGAAAAAGCATCAAAATCCAGGAGGTCCAGAGAACCCCCCTCAAAATCCATAAGAATAGGTCCACACCCCGTCACCTAATAGTAAAATTTACAAGTCTTAGTGACAAAGAGAAAATCCTGAAAGCAACCCAGGAAAAGAAGTCTGTAACATACAATGGTAAACATATTAGATTGGCAGCAGACTTATCCACAGAGACCTGGAAGGCCAGAAAGAACTGGCATGATATATTTAGAGCACTAATCGAGAAAAACATGCAGCTAAGAATACTATATCCAGCTAGGCTATCATTGAAAATAGAAGGGGAGATAAAAAACTTCTAGGAAAAACAAAAACTGAAAGAATTTGCAAACACCGAACAAGCTCTACAGGGAATATTGAAAGGGGTCCTCTAAGCAAAGAGAGACCCTAAAAGTAGTAGATCAAAAAGGAACAGAGACAATATACTGTAACAGTCACCTTACAGACAATACAATGGCACTAAATTCATATCTCTCAATAGTTACCCTGAATGTTAATGGGCTAAATGCCCTAATCAAAAGACACAGCATATCAGAATGGATGAAAAAACAAAACCCATCAATATTTTGCCTACAAGAAACTCATTTTAGACCCAAAGACACCTCCAGATTTAAAGTGAGGGGGTGGAAAACAATTTACCATGCTAATGGACATCAGAAGAAAGCAGGGGTGGCAATCCTTATATCAGATCAATTAGATTTTAAGGCAAAGGCTATAATAAGAGATGAGGAAGGACACTATATCATACTCAAAGGGTCTGTCCAACTAGAAGATCTAACAATTTTAAATATCTATGCTCCTAATATGGGAGCAGCCAACTATATAAACCAATTAATAACAAAATCAAAGAAATACATCAACAATAATACAATAGTAGTAAGAGACTTTAACACTCCCCTCACTGAAATGGACAGATCGTCCAAGCAAAAGATCAACAAGAAAATCAAGGCCTTAAATGACACACTGGACCAGATGGACATCACAGATATATTCAGAACATTTCATTCCAAAGCAACAGAATACACATTCTTTTCTCGTGCTCATGGAACATTCTCCAGAATAGATCACATTCTGGGTCCTAAATCAGGTCTCAACCGGTATCAAAAGATTGGGATCATTCCCTCCATATTTTCAGAGCACAATGCTCTGAAGCTAGAACTCAATCACAAGTGGAAATTTGGAAAGAAAACAAATACATGGAGACTAAACAGCATCCTTCTAAAGAATGAATGGGTAAATGAAGAAATTAAAGAAGAATTGAAAAAATTCATGGAAACAAATGATAATGAAAACACAATGGTTCAAAATCTGTGGGACACAGCAAAGTCAGTCCTGAGAGGAAAATATATAGTGGTACAAGCCTTTCTCAAGAAACAAGAAAGGTCTCAAATACACAACCTAACCCTATACCTAAAGGAGCTGGAGAAGGAACAACAAAGAAACCCTAAACCCAGCAGGAGAAGAGAAATCATAAAGATCAGAGCAGAAATCAATGAAATAGAAACCAAAAAAAACAAAAGAACAAATCAACAAAACTAGGAGCTGGTTCTTTGAAAGAATTAATAAGATTGATAAACCCCTGGCCACACTTATCAAAAAGAAAAGAGAAAGGACCTAAATAAATAAAATCATGAATGAAAGAGGAGAGATCAAAACCAACACCAAAGAAATGCAAACAATTATAAGAACATACTGTGAGCAACTCTACGCCAACAAATTTGACAATCTGTAAGGAATGGATGCATTCCTAGAGACATATAAACTACCACAACTGAACCAGGGAGAAATAGAAAACCTGAACAGACCCGTAACCAGTAAGGAGATTGAAACAGTAATCAAGAATCTCCAAACAAACAAGAGCCCAGGGCCAGACGGCTTCCCAGGGGAATTCTACCAAACATTTAAAGAAGAATTAATTCCTATTCTCCTGAAACTGTTCCAAAAAATAGAAATGGAAGGAAATCTTCCAAACTCATTTATGAGGCTAGCATCACCTTGATCCCAAAACCAGACAAGGATCCCATCAAAAAAGAGAATTACAGACCAATATCCTTGATGAACACAGATGCGAAAATTCTCACCAAAATACTAGCCAATAGGATTCAACAGTACATTAAAAGGATTATTCACCACGACCAAGTGGGATTTATTCCAGGGCTGCAAGGTTGGTTCAACATCCACAAATCAATCAATGTGATACAACACATTAATAAAAAAAAGAATAAGAACCATATGATACTCTAAATAGATGCTGAAAAAGCATTTGACAAAGTACAGCATCCCTTCCTGACCAAAACTCATCAAAGTGTAGGGATCGTGGGCACATACCTCAATATTATCAGAGCCATCTATGAAAAACCCACCACAAATATCATTCTCAATGGAGAAAAACTGAAAGCTTTTCCGCTAAGGTCAGGAACACGGCAGGGATGTCCGTTATCACCACTGCTATTCAACATAATACTAGAAGTCCTAGCCTCAGCAATCAGACAACAAAAAGAAATTAAAGGCATCCAAATCGGCAAAGAAGTCAAACTGTCACTCTTTGCAGATGATATGATACTATATATGGAAAAACCAAAAGACTCCACTCCAAAAATGTTAGAACTTGTACAGGAATTTAGTAAAGTGTCAGGATATAAAACAATGCAGAGAAATCAGTTGCATTTCTCTACACCAACAACAAGACAGAAGAAAGAGAAGTTAAGGAATCAATCCCATTTACAATTGCACCCAAAACTATAAGATACCTAGGAATAAACCTAACCAAAGAGGCTAAGAATCTAAACTTAGAAAACTATAAAGTACTCATGAAAGAAATTGAGGAAGACAAAAAGAAATAGAAAATGTTCCATGCTCCTGGATTGGAAGAATAAATATTGTGAAAATGTCTATGCTACCTAAAGCAATGTACAAGTTTAATGCAATCCCAATCAAAATCCCACCCATATTTTTCAAAGAAATGGAACAAATAATCCTAAAATTTATATGGAACCAGAAAAGACCCCAAATAGCCAAAGGAATATTGGAAAAGAAAGCCAAAGTTGGTGGCATCCCAATTCCAGACTCCAAGCTCTATTACAAAGCTGTCATCATCAAGACAGTATGATACTGGCACAAAAACAGACACATAAATCAATGGAACAGAATAGAGAGCCCAGAAATAGATCCTCAACTCTTTGGTCAACTAATCTTTGACAAAGCAGGAAAGAATGTCCAATGGAAAAAAGACAGCCTCTTCAATAAATGGTGTTGGGAAGATTGGACAGCCACATGCAGAAAAATGAAATTGGACCATTTCCTTACACCACAGATGAAAATAGACTCAAAATGGATGAAGGACCTCAATGTGAGAAAGGAATCCATCAAAATCCTTTAGAAGAACACAAGCAACAACCTCTTTGACCTCAGGCACAGCAACGTCTTCCTAGGAACATTGCCAAAGGCAAAGGGAGCAAGGGCATAAATGAACTATTGGGACTTCAAGATCAAAAGCTTTTGAACAGCAAAGGAAACAGTTAACAAAACCAAAAGACAACTGACAGAATGGGAGAAGATATTTGCAAATGACACATCAGATAAAGGGCTAGTTTCCAAATCTATAAAGAACTTAGCAAAATCAACACCCAAAGAACAAATAATCCAATCAAGAAATGGGCAGAGGACATGAACAGACATTTCTGCAAAGAAGACATCCAGATGACCAACAGACACATGAAAAAGTGCTCCATATCACTCGGCATCAGGGAAATACAAGTCAAAACCACAATGAGACGTCACCTCACACCATTCAGAATGGCTAAAATTAAAAGTCCGGAAATGACAGATGCTGGTGAGGATGTGGAGAAAGGGGAACCCTCCTACACTGTTGGTGGGAATGCAAGCTGGTGCAACCACTCTGGAAAACAGCATGGAGGTTCCTCAAAAAGTTGAAAATAGAACTATGACCCTATGACCCAGCAATTGCACTACTGGTTATTTACCCTAAAGATACAAATGTAGTGATCCTAAGGGGCACATGCACCTGAATGTTTATAGCACCAATGTCCACAATAGCCAAAGTATGGAAAGAACCTAGATGTCCATCAACTGATGAATGGATAAAGACGATGTGGTATATATACACAATGGAATACTATACACCCATCAAAAGAAATGAAATCTTGCCATTTGCGATGGCGTGGATGGAACTAGAGGGTATCATGCTTAGTGAAATAAGTCATTTGGAGAAAGACAACTCTCATATGATCTCCCTGATATGAGGAAGTGGAGATGCAACATGGGGAGTTTGGGGGGTAGGAAAAGAATAAATGAAACAAGATGGGATCGGGAGGGAGACAAACCATAAGTGACTCTTAATCTCACAAAACAAATTGAGGGTTGCTGGGGGGAAGGGGGGAGAGAGAGGGGGGTGAGGTTGTGGACATTGGGGAGGGTATGTGCTATGGTGAGTGCTGTGAAGTGTGTAAACCTGGCGATTCACAGACCTGTACCCCTGGGGATAAAAATGCATTATATGTTTATAAAAAAATTTAAAAAAATTAAAAAATAAATAATATAATAATTACAAAAGATAATAAAATGAATATTCAAAGACTTTGAAAAGATTAATAGTAGGAATTGGTTAAATAAATTGTGTTTTATATGGATGACTAAAAAATGAACAGTAATTAGAATGGTTGGAGGATGAATAAAGTTATAGACAAAATTGCCATATTGTTAAGAGAAAATATAAAAATTATGAAGAAGTATGGTTGGCAATTTTTTTTTTTTTTTTTTAGAGAGAGAGAGAGAGAGAGAGAGAAAGAGAGAGATAGAGCAGGTGGCAGGGAAAAGGGGAGAGGGAGAGAGAGAACCCTAAACAGGTTTCACACTCAGTGCAGAGCCTAATGCCCCTGAGATCATGACCTGAGCCAAAATCAAGAATCTAATGCTTAGCTGACTGAGCCACCCAGGTATCCCTGGTTAGTGTATTCCTTATGAACACTTAAAATCTTATACACTTATAGAAACATAAATATGGAAAAGGCATTTTTCAAATCTGTAGAAATAAGCTTAAGCTAACAGACCTTTTAAAAGAAGGAAGCAGCCCCCTTTTTTCTCTTCCAGCTGTGTCATTTCCACTCACTCCCTTTGACCCAGATTAATGTGGCAAAGCAGAAATGTGGTTTACAGAATCTAGTATCAAATATCTCAAAACAAGTTATGGAAGGGTGATTTTGGAGCTGAAATACAATAACTGACACAGTTAATTAGGTAATATCAACTTGTTTATCAATAGAACCATGTAAGAAACAAAGGGATGATATAGTTAAAATGTTTAAAGAAAATGACCATTGAATTAAAGAAAATGACCAGAATTTTTACTCATTACCAATATCCACTGAGATGTAAATGGAAGTTTTGAACAGATGGAAATTGTGGAAATATGTTTACCAAAAGGCAAATATTGAACAAAGCACAGAGGTGTGTTTATTAGGCAAACTTAAAAGATTTGTTTCAATTTCTTAAACAGACTAAGTAAAAACAAGATAGGTGGTTTTATTTCTTTTCTAACATAAATATCTGGCGTGAGAAACAGGGTGGGTTTCCTCTACAAGGCTCTTCAGAAATCCAGATTCATTCTTTTCATTGCTCTTTCCTTCCCTAAGACTTGTCCTCATCCCAAGTACCTACAGATTCACCCCCACCACAGCTCTGTCCCAGACTGCAGGAAAGGTCCCAGAGCAGAGAAAATGGAAATTAGCTTCCCTTTAAAGTTATCACCTGAGAGTTGAACGGATAATTCTACTCATATCCCTTTACGCAGAACTTAATCACTGGGACACTCTTCACTGAAAGAGAAGTTGAAAAGTGTGGTATAAGAAGAATTAAGTTTAAAAAAAATTAAGGTTTAAGGTAACATACAGTAGTTTATTCTCAGTTGCTTCTCAGAGGTACCCTTGCAAATTGATTGCATTGTATGTGGGAAGAACTGGTTGACATTTTGAATAGAACAATTGAAGTAAAAAAATCTATTGGCTAATCTGAATTAAGATTTTGTGTGTGTGTGTGCTGAAGGAATCAAAATAGTCTGGGCAATTTCAACATTATAGATTCAATTTAGGAATCCTGTGAAGCTACACCTGAAATATGAGAGCCTCAATTTATAATATTATCCTCTTGATAAAGGTTTTCCATGGCCATTTTGAGATTATCATGCAGTGAAATTGAATCTGTGTGTTACTCATGCCAAAACTTTTCCCACACATAAAGAAACATATCTATTAGGGATTTAGAATCATAAACAATATTTAAATATTGCTTAAAATCCTTGCCAAAAATGTTGAAGATTCTTTCTAACCCACACGTTTTTCTTCCAGGTGGCTATAAGGACAAGGTAGAATAATACTCATTCTTACCATTTTCCCAGGCCACTAGCTCAGTGAATTGAATTCATATATAAAGCAATTTTATCAGTCTTTCTGGAAGTTGTGGTCTAATGCAACCTCAATTCAATTCTAGTTGTTCATTCTTTTCTAATTCACCAGAACTGAAAGGCAGATAAAGTAAGAAAGGGAAGTACCTCTTCCTATTCTTAAAATAAGGAGTTAATTTAGAATACCTTACTGTGGTTTGATATTTCCTATCCTCTTCAAAGTCCTGAAATTTCTTCTCTGATGAACATGTTTTAAGTGGTAGTTCTAATGAGAAATGCAAGTTCTTCATGTATCAGATTCTGTATTGTGATAAGCCAAAGGACATGTATGGTGACAAAAATCCTTCTGATATACTCACCTTGTTATTTTGGGGAAACCATTCAACCATGGAAAAAAGAAGAATGTACATGTTAGATTCTCTCCAAGGCTATTTTTGTGTATGTACAGTTCAGTATAATTCCTAAAACTGCTCAAATACATTGTTGATAGAAAATTATTTTTCTATCTATTTGTTGATAATTTAACATTTCAGTTAGAGCAAAAGATAATCTCACCATCTTCCAATCCTATCCCAACAAAAAGTACCAGGATTCTTTTTTTTTTTTTTAAGAATGTGGGGAGGGGCTGAAGAAGAGGGAGAGAGAGAATCTTAAGCAGACTCCAAGCCCAACAGGGAGCCCAACACTGGGCTTGATCTCCCAACTTGGAGCTCATGAGCTGAAATCAAGATCAGTCACTTAACTAACCCAGGAACATATTTTTTTTTTTTTTTAAAGGCAGAAAAAATAAAAACAGAAAATAATGAAATGGGATAATTCACACAGTCCAGAAGTTGTTGGGTTTGGCCAGCAAACCCTGAGCTGGTGAATGAAATGATTACTCCAGACACCTAAGCAGGAGAAAGGAGAGGAGCTGGGGACAAGACAGTCTAATGGCAAAAGTTCATGAGTTAGATTTTGCCTCCAGCTTTATTATAAATGTTATCAATACCACAAGGGAATTAGAAAAAGAAGAATAGAACAAGGTGTGCTCCTGAGGGGCATGTAGACAGGGAGTGTGTGGTGTGCATGACCTCCAAAGATACATGTTTCTCCTAAGTCAAGCATTTACTCCATGGATGAGTACATTGAACCCCACAGAGGATCCAGCTGTTTTCAGCCCAGAAAACATAAAGGGCGCCCAGTTTTCTGGACACTCCTTTTTTGCTTTCCAACTAGTCTCATCCAGTGAGGCATGTGTTTATTAAATCTTATCCAGCGAGGCACTATGAATTCACAGAAGTATCTAAAAATTTTAAATGCTTTAGAAATATGAAAAAGATACTTAAAATCAAATGGAAAATGAAGAAATGTGATACAATGTGAATAATTAGTGTAAAAATAATAAAGAATTTTACTTTGAAAATAGGACAAAATTAGTTTTAAATACTTAGGGAATTTAAATTAAGATAAAAGTAAAGAATAAGATAATACAATACAGTAAGAAGAAAAAATGCATATATTTTTATCTATGTTTCAAAGGAAAAATGATTCCTATAATGGAAAGTAGTAGAAGAAAACATAAAATGAAAATGCAAGAAATTATATTATAAAAGTTTAAAACTTTAGTACATCAACAATATCATATAAACATTAAAAGTCATGCAAAAACCCTGAAAAAATTGAAATAGATGACATAATGTAGTTAATACACAAAGTGTTCATAAATGATTAAGAAAAAGAAATTACACATTCTCACATAAGTTAATGCTGGAAAAAGCCAAGGATAGGAAATTCAGACATTGATCCAAGAAACATGAAGGTGTTTAAAGGTTACTAGAAATAAAATAAATTAAAACTTCCAAACATGTGACTCTTCATAACTATTTAATATCATGACAGTATTCAGTATGGTGAACTTTGTGCACTCCTAACTTAGGTTTAAATTATAAAAATACTAATTCAAAGGGGTACATGTATCCCTATGTTTATAGCAGAGTTATCTATAATAGCCAAATTATGGAAGCAGCCCAAGTATCCATCAACTGATAAATGGATAAAGATGTGAGATATATATATATATATATATATATATATGTATATATATATGGAATAATACTCGGCCATAAAAAAGAATGAAATTTGTCCACTTGCAACAACATGGATGGAGCTAGAGAGTATTACGCTAAGCAAAATAGTCAGAGAAAGAAAATTACCATATGATTTTACTCATGTGTGGAATTTAAGAAACAAAACAAAAGGGCAAGTGGAAAACAAGAGAGAGGGAGGGAAACCAAGAAAGAGACTCTTAACTGTGGGGAACAAACTATGGCTACCAGAGGGGAGGTGGGTGGAAGGGTGGGTTAAACTGGTGATGAGGATTAAAGAGAGACTAGTGTTGAGCACTGGGTATTGTATGGACATGCTGAATCACTCTATTGTACACTTGAAACTAATATTACATTGCACTTGAACTAATCGGAATTTAAATTAAAAAATTAAAATAAATAAATGTTTTGTAATTAAATATTTGTAACACACTTTGTAAACAAATCACATTTTAAAACTTTAAAATATTAATTCTCTTGAGGGGACCTTGGGTAGCTCAGTCATTTAAGTGGCTGACTCTTGATTCCGGCTCAGGTCATGATCTCTGGGTTGTGGGATTAAGCCCTGCGTGGGGTCTGCACTCAGCATGGGATCTGCTTGAAATTCTGTCTCTCCCTTTCCCTCTGCTCCTTTCCCAGCTCTCATGCATTTGCGCTCTCTCTCTCACATACATAAAATGTTTAAAAAAATATTTATTCTCTTTGAGTCATTAATTTCATTTCAAGAATGCCATTAATTATCCAAATTTACTAATTTATTAATTTATCCAAAGAAAGCAGTAAAAAATGTGCTCAAAACTTTGGGTCTGAAGTTTATCTCTAAAATGCAATGTGATAAAATAACCAGGATAAAATACTGACTATAGACACTTTGTTATATTACTTATGATATTTTATTTATCTGGAATACAGTTTTCAAAGATTATTTGATGTCAATGGAAAATGTCTCTTTCAGTGTTGGAAGGAATAAAAATACATCAAAATATACAGAGAGATTGTATCTGAGTAGTGAAAACAGAAACACACACATACATGCATATGCAATAAAATGTTTTATTTTTTAGTTAGCTACAAAAGAAATATGTTACTACTACCAGAAAATTCAATAATTTACATTTCATACAAGATTTATAAGGATGGGCAAAATATATAATGACAAAATTCTGGTTGTATGATTTTTCATAATGCTAGAACTTATATGTTTAAGAACATATCTTTACATCAGAAAAGATACTTAAGCAAGTTGCAAACTTATCAGCGTTTTTCTTGTGAACCTTTTTAAAAACTGCTCATAAACAGTTGCCAAAATAAAAATATTATTAAATAAATTTTATAGGTAGCCATAGATTAAACAAAAATGATAACATTGGATATGAAAAGTCATAGTGACTAAAAAGTCTAATTGTCAAAGCTGTGGCCTTACTTATATTCTTCACTGCTCATCAGGGCTCTCTTTAAGGAATGATATTGTACCCTAAAATAAATATTTCTGTTTTAAGGCAGTAAAACATATTTAAAGGTGTTTAGGGATACAAATACTAAGTTACTAGAGGTAGTTTTCAAAATGACACATAAAACGGTAATAAGGAATAAGAAAAAAAAATCTTAAAATAAATAAATACAATGGTAGTGAGAGTTCCCCAAATCACCATTTCAGATATCTGAGAAGCTTCTCAAAGTATTTGTAGTTAGCAATGAGTCTGAGAAAATCTTCAGAAAAATAGTCAGAAATTGGAGTTTTGTGTTCCATGAGTCAATGCAAATGGATAGGGAAAAACCTCAAGAAAAAATGTTCCAACACTTATTTAGTTTTTTTTCCCCTGAAATAGGACAAAATGAACAAAACAAAGATTAAATGATAGAACACTTTATAATGCACATTTTCCAACAAACCCGTTTGTCTATATTTTTAAATGACATCCCATAATCATATCTCATCTGTCAACAGTACTCACGAAATTGTTTTTTTCAATCATCAAACTGGGACAGGGAGAAAGGAGCTGTCTTTTTACCACAAATAAAAGCGCTCCCTCTGCCAGGAAAACTAATTAGGCCCTCAGTGTCTGCCTGATTACTTGGCTCAAGCGTAACTGCTTCCTCACAGAGACCTCCAGAGATTAAAGCATTACTACCAAAGTGTGGCTTCATCTTTCATTGAAGTGTTAGGAAGTGACATAGGGGATCAAAAAACAAAACAATTCACTACCTTTGCTCCTTCACATTTTTCCCTACCATTGCTCCACAAGGGACACGTATATTACTAATAAATACTTTTAAAATCTAAAGGATTCATCCGTGAATTCATCTAAACCGTTCTTCATTCTATTATGTTTTAAACCTTCATGTATTTCTTGGAGATGATTTCAATTCGCACTTTTGCCATATATTTTTGCCACACAATGCTTTGAATCAAATCTCATCCAGCTACTTAGAAGCATTTTTAATCCAAGATTATATATCTAGGATTCATTCTCTTTTAAAAGAATGGAAATCAATTCTCTTTGGACAGACTGAGAGTATTAGAGATATGCCAAGTGCCCAGCACAGTGCCTGGGACACAGCAGCCACTGGACAAATTTAGTTTCATTTTGTATTCCCTATAATCACCTTGAAACCACTCCTTCAAAGGTTAAAGCTACTTCAGTGTTTTACAATTTTTTCCAGTATTTATTAAGCCACATTCATGTATTCATGATTTTATGAAGTCTAGACATTAGCCATCATCATCTCCTACCAGAATTATAACAACACCTTTTTGAGGATTTCTCTATTTCTGTTTTCATTTCCATGGAAGTCTATTCTCAGGACAGATGTTAGAGTCCTGAAAAGCCTAACAACAGTAACAAAACAAAAAATCCAAGCCCCTTCTGCCGCATTGTTTTTAAACTCCAGTAATTTATTATGTAACATTGAAAACTGCAGGTTCCATATTATTATCCCTTTTTACCTGTCTACTGATTATGCTTTTCTACTCTAGCCTTACTGATCTGTTTGGCTTTTTGTTTGTTTGTTTTTTTGGGGTGGGGGTGGTTTGAATGAGAAAGCCCAAAGATGTTCCTTCTCTGGGAGGGATAACTTCTCATTACTACCCTCTAGCAAATTCCTTCTCAGCTATATCTGTATCAGATTCCCAAAAAGTGAAAAAGAATCTCTTGCCACATCTCCATATTTTCTTAATGTACACAGGGAAAAAACATGGGAATATATTCATACAAAGTGATATAGCATGAGAATTTATAATATAAAGAGGTTGAAAGAATAAGGAAGCAGAGATGCAACAGATATAAAAGAGATAGGAGGTTATTGTGTCTCCAAAAAAGAAAAAAAATGGTAAGACAATTTTAAAAAATAAAATAAAACTATGATGATAGAACAATTCCCTTGAAGTATATTTTTACTCCTAAGATCAAATTTATGTCATATTTAAGAGGCTGAATGTCTTGAATTCTGAAGAAGGAAATAGAGAAAAATAATTAGAAGTAAAGTGATTTTTTTTTCAGATTAACTTGGCCAGATAATCTCAATTACTTTATGCCTTTTACCCACATAATGTCAATTACATGTATTTATATGATTATATGTTTATTAAGCCTTATTGTAACTGTGTCATAAAGGAGCTTGTTTTAAATTTCAAATATTTCCCAGGGTTTTAAAGAAATGGAGAAAGAAAAGAAATATTTGAGGGAATTTGTGAAAGATTACCTCTATTACAATGCAGTTTTCAATCTGAGGGCAGAAGAGTGTACTGTAGGATGCTAAAAGGAACATCCTATAGCTACTACATAAGAAAAATTCTAGTATCACTCTGTACTGAGAATTCAGACCATCTCAGAAATTATCTTTGTGAGTGCAGAAGTGAGAAATATTCCCATGTGTGTCTCTTACCTCACACATTGTTATAATTTTCTTTTTTTATTATCTGGTTCTTGTTTTGTTCTATTTCATTTGTTTTGTTTTGTTTTGTTTTTGCAGGAAACTTTAAGTAACTTCAGGTACCAAACATTTATTTTTGCTTTTCATTCCAGAAAATAGCAAGTGTCTGCTATTGTTCACTTGTTCTAGAATGGTAAAGTGAATTTCTGTTGGTCATATAATTTTATAATTTTTAAAGAAAAAGGCAAATGCTCTCACTTGGAGAAAGCAATAGACTCTTCTTTTTTGTTTCCCCACAAAATAAACTCAAGGAATTTTCTATTTAAATCGTATTTTAAGAAAACAAGTTCATTTTTCAAAATTTCCCAAAGGATTTCTTACATAAAATTTTAATATTTGGCAAATTAAAAGGCATACATTAATTTCCAACACAAAATATAATTTCCAACACAAAATAGATTGAAAAGTATCTGAGTCATTTTAGCCAGTGGATGATGATAAACTGCAGTGCAGAAAACAACTAATGTGTGCAGCCAAGTGATACTGAATTTGGTGTTAGAACTAATTTTGTTTAACATCCTCACTAACAATCATTTAGATGTGGTAAGCAGCAAATTAATTTAGCTCACGGTGAACATAATATTGGGAAATTTTGTGAACACTTTTTGGTCAAACGTGAATTTAGTTCCTCAAAATCATTTAAAACGAGATTCACAATATATGTTTTGTGTAATTATAAAAAAAATTAAAAAAAAAATCCCCACAATCATTTAAAGTGTATACTGAATCCAGGAAATTTCATTTAAAAGGTGTCAAGAAGCTACATTAATCTAACACTGTATAAATATATGTAAAAACTTCAAGTGTATCATAACAGGAAATATGTTCATCATTCTTCAGTAGTATAATGTGATGAGAGCTTGAAAATTATATCATTTTTTTTGTATGTTAGAAAATGGATCATACAATAACCTAGCAACTTCACATCATCCTATCATGAAGGTGAAATAAACTGGAGTAGCATAATAAGAAACAATCATGAATTTATTATAGTGGGTTCTGCATAAAAATATGTAAGGCAGAAATAATGATAAAATATTTTAAATAATAATGGTTTAAAATATACTATACTGTGAGGAAAGTGGTGAAGGGATCAAATTTGTTCTTTAATGTGTCTTGGAATACTGTCTTTCTTGGAACAGAGCCCAGAGACAATTTGGGATCCTCCTGAAAGCTCGGATCCAGAGGTGACTAGACAACAGCCAAGAAAAGTGCTTTTGGCCTCTGATGTGACTGGTGGCGCTGGGTCCCAGGGCACACACCCACTCTAGGTAATGTCACAGGAAGCTCTAGTCTCCTCTTTCTACTCCAGTGGCAAATGATGTCTTTCTGAGTAAGATGAAAACTTGCAGCCCATCCATCTATTGAACAAATCAGAATCTGTCTTTTCAATTTTCAGTTGATATTTGAAAACTAAGTGTTGTGCTGGTGGTTGATAATTGATTGATGTGACTCATTTATATTTACAGAGTAAGATATGCATAGAGCTCTTGGAAATGACACAGGGTTACACTGGCATTTTTGAGTCATAAGTAAGAAAGGATGAATAGAGGAGGGAGCAATAGTTTGAAAAATGAGAAAAGAATGGGAAGTCTATGATAGAATTTCTTTTTAAACTTTTATAGACATACTGCCCTGCTTTTAGTTAAGTCAAAAATGGATTAGGTTCTCCTAGTGTCTTATAATGTAAGTCTATGCACAGAATGCATGAAGAAAGTAGAGCTGTGAGGTTGAAAGTTTAGGCTTTTATTTAAACAGGCAGGTTGGGCCCAAATTCCACAGCCAAAATTTATTAACTTTGTGAACTTTGATAAAATCAGTGTACTGTCTATGCTTCAGGGTTCTCAACTAACAAATCATGTCACAATAAGACATACTTAATATTTGTGTAAGTGCTAAATTAAATGATATATGAAAAGTGCTCAAAATAGTGCTTGATGCATAAGAACACAAAGATTATTAACTGTGCTTACTTTCAAAGTGTTGCCCTTTTACTTTCTTTTTATAATGTCCTTATTAAGTAAATACTATATTTCATATGAACAGTACCTGAAAATACCATAATGCTCTTATATATTTGAAATATTAAGTTCTTTTTAAATGATCTCTATTTCTCTTTCATACCCCTCCAATTGAAGCTACTGTGTACATATTATGTATGTGTGTGTGTATGTATGTATATATATATATATATATATATATATATATAATTACATAGACCTATTTTCCATCCTTCAGTAAGATTTCCTCTTCTTTCCCTAATTTGTACAAACATCTTTTTTAGGTTTGTACTTTTCCTTTTAAAATCTCAACTTTTCTTTCTCAAGACTCAACTAAATCTATACCACATCTTTGAAACCTTTCTTAAAGCAATCCCAAGACTAAGAGGTTGATTCCATTTCTTCTAAAGTGCTAACTTCTGCTCTTTCTCAATCAGAAAGTTACTCTGAAAGATTACTCATGATACAGGATTATGCTTCAGTAAAGAGTGAAGAAAGGGACACCTGGGTGGCTCAGTGGGTTAAGCCTCTGCCTTTGGCTCAGGTCATGATCTCAGGGTCCTGGGATCGAGCCCTGCATTGGGCTCTCTGTTCATCGGGGAGCCTGCTTCTCCCTCTCTTCTCTGCCTGCCTCTCTGCCTACTTGTGAGCTCCCTCTCTCTCTCAGTCAAATAAAATCTTAAAAAAAAAAAAAAAAAGTGAAGAAAGAAAAAAAAATTAAATGAGTTTAAAGAAAAAAAGGAAACCAGCATGTATGTTTACTGGAGGAAAGTTTAATCTTCTAAACAATATTATCACCAATAAAGTGTGTGGAAATTTTAAGATAATTTTGAATAAGTGGATAAGCATAGTCTGACAAAAAAAATAAGGTTTCTATTACAAGACAACTCATCACAACTTTGAATGAAGTAAGAGGGGAATGAAACACATGATAGATAAGCAACAGATTTTGGAAAACACCACTATAATCCAGAGAGGCACACGATGATAATGTTTTATTTAGTTGTAACTGGACAGAAGTGTTCAAGAGGGACTAGACATATGAAATTTTATAAAAACTTTCTATAGCTCATTCATAGTTTGTTGTAAATAGGTGTACTTATTTAATGCCATCATAAAATATATACAATTTTAGAAAAAGTAACCATTCTGTATGATGGTATATGGTTTTAATTGCTATGACTAGAAATAGGTTTAACTAGTTCTGCTATCTGATTACAGTTAAGGAAAACTCCTGATTTGATAATGGACTCCAAAACCAATTTGTTTTCTTTATCAATACCTTGTAGCCCATAGCAAAAAAGTTACATTTACTTATATACTACAACTAGTTCATCTTGGATAATGCAGCAAGAATTAGATTACTTAAAATAAAAATCCTATGGTTTCCAAATTCAGTGATTACAAGTTTTGGACAAAGGGAAACTCTTGATTTAACAATATTTTTTGACTGAAGTCCTTCCACCTATGTTTTGGAGTTGTGGTTTGGGACCTCAATAATATTTGGGTTTCAGAGTGTTTGAGAAAAATGTGGACACTCTCAGTAAGATCATTTATTTCATAAAACATCTGTAGAATGTATCAATTCCATCACTGCTTAAATGACTATTAAAATGTATGGGAGTGTCTTTACCAATAAAAGTAGAATCTCTGTAATATAATTTCTTCAGAGAATATGATATAAAAATCTAGGTATTTCAATAATTATCAAATCATTGAAAGAGGTTATTTTTTATGGAAATTGGTTGATTGAATAGTTCATAGCATCCTTTATGTGTTAAAGTATGTAATTAGATTGAGTCAAATCATCAGGGATCTTTTATCCCCACATCATTTTGTCTCTTTACAGAGCTGTTTTTCCTATATGTCCCTTGAGATTTTATCCATATGCTCCTTTGTCCAACATAATTTCCTAAAATGTTTATTTAAAATTTATTATTTGTTTACTTAAAATATACTAGTAAGCATATAGTCTCATATATCTTATGAACTTATGGGAAGATAGCAGTCATATATAATGGCATAGCTGGTATGTTAAAATAAAACCAGTCCACATGAAGAGCAAATATAAGCCTATGTGGGGACTTGATAGTAGAAATTGGTTTATGACTTCTTACTATCATAAGTTAACACATAATAGAGTTTTGTTTTATTTTTGTTTTTGTTTTGTTTATTTTTCCCTTTGCTTTACTTTTACCTCTCATAATATGGAAGGATTTTATGTTTGATTTGAACATCATGTGGAGTCAGCTTGGGGTATGGATATAGGCCATATGAAAAACCAGCATGGTGGTTATAGGTTTTTTCCTCAGTCAGCACATCTCGACTATTTTAGAAAGAAGCCATGTGGTTAGAATGGGGACAACATCATTAAAATCAGGGTCCCACATTGGGGAGGGTATGTGCTATGGTAAGTGCTGTGAAGTGTGTAAACCTGGTGATTCACAGACCTGTAACCTTGGGGCTAATAATACATTATATGTTAATTAAAAAATAAATAAATAAAATAAAATAAATAAAATAAAATAAAATCAGGGTCCCCTGATCACTGTTAATTTGTCATGGATATGTATAAAACACATACATTCAGGGGTACCTGGGTGGCTCAGTTAAGTGACTGCTTTCGGCTCAGGTCATGATTCTAGGGTCCTGGGATGCAGCCCTGCATCCGGCTGCTTTGCTCAGTGGGGTGTCTGCTTCTCTCTCTGTTCTTCCTTGTGCGCGCCTTCTCTCTCTGTCTGTTTCAAACAAACAAACAAACAAATAAATAAGATTTTTTTTAAAAAACAAACAAACAAAAAACAACACACACATTCAGCTGAACAGAAATCCTAATCGGGATATTATTTTATTTGAATCAAAGAGAAAGTCTTAGTGCCTTTCCAGTGAGGGACCTGTGAGATTGTGCACTATCCCTGGCCATGTTTCTTCCACAAAGGAGATGGTCTGTAACAGAAGAGGATGTTACCAGCACCTAGCAGAAGAAGTAGAGCTCAAGGTGAAGAGAGAAAGCTGACAGCATTTAAAGGTCTGGAGCCCCAGATGCTCCTCTCCTCGTCTCATGTTCCAATTACATGAACCAACACATTCTTTTTCCGAAGAATTGTTTTAATTGAGATTCTATTATTTGCACTGAAGGGAAAAAAAAAAGTCCTAAAACCATGAGAAAATTGTGTTTTGAAAATAGTATGCATTCAATGTTTATATAATAGATAGATGAAAACACACACAGAGGAAGATAGTAAAGAGGAAAGTAACAGTCATGGCGGGACCAAAAAAAAAAAAGGAGGAAGCCTACAAAGCCTACAAAGCCTACAAGACAGATCAACCTTACTTCCAAAACCATTAACTATGGTGTAAGTTGGCAAAAGGCCCAACAATACCTAATTTGCATAACATCACAACATAAAAACACAGTGTTAAAAAGAGTTCTGTCTTAGAAAAATTAAGTTAGAATTTTAGATTTATCACTGACTAGATACATACACTTGGGAATGTTAACTTTTTAAATTTTTATTTTCCTCATCTGTGAAGTGGAAATAATAAAATAACTGTCATAGCTGTCATAGTTGCATAAGAGAATTATTTGCTAAAGAATCTAAAGCACTTAATGAAGTACCAAATTTTTAGTAAGGACTCAAATTTTATTATTATTACAATAAATGCAAATATATCAGTTTTATTTTATGTGTTGCAAACACTTTGCTAAATAAAAAGTGGCTTGTCTAACAGAACTCCAATATATATGTTTTAAAACTAATTATAGTTAAAGGCAATTTTTTAATGCCTAATCTTATACCAGATTTTTTAAGTGCAATAGTTGTATAAAATTCATAAATGAAATCCAAGTTTGGGGAATTAATTCATTTATTTACCCATTTGATAAACCAATAAACATTGTAGAGGCTCTATTGGATATTGAATTAATTAAGGTATAAATTCCAGTGATGAATAAAAGACACAAATATATAAAATATAGACATATATATTTTTGCCTAAGGTGACCTTACTTAATGAGAAAATAAAAATAATACTGTAATAGTGTTCTAAAAAAAAAGAACCAATTAGTACTATATATATCTATATATATATATATATATTCATTTAGAGAGATTTATTTTAAGACATTGGTTTTGTAAGTGTGGGCCTAGCAACTCCAACATCCACAGGCTAAATTGGCAGACTGAAAAATCTGAGTAAGAGTTGATATTGCAGTATGGAGTCTGAAATCCTCAGATAGGCCTGAAGCTCAGGCAGGTGTTCTGGGTTTTTTTGTTTGTTTCCTTGTTGTTCCTTTTTAGTTTAAAAAATTATTTATTTCATCATTTTTATGTTGCAGTCTCAAAGCTGAATTTCTTCTTCTTTGAAAACCTTGGCCTTAGTTCTTTAAAGATTTTAACTGATTGCATGAGGCCCTCCCACATTATGGAGGGTAATCTGCTTTACTAAAAGACTACTAATTTAAACTTAATCACAAAAAATACAGAGCAACATCTAGACTGGTGTTTGACCAAGCACTGGGACATCATAACTTAGCCAAGCTGACACATGCAATTAACTATCACAAGTGCTCAACTGGCAAATCTCTCGAGTGACTAAATTGCTTGGCAATAATTATTCAATTTACAATTTGCATTTCCATGGTCTGAAATGGAATTTCAATTTCACAGTTTTTTACTGGCATTACAAAAATGTTACCTTAACTTCCTGGAACTCAGTTTTCTTTCTCAACAATGATGACAAAAGTAACCCTTTCCAATGTATTAAGACTGACACTTAGGAACAACAACAACAAAAAAAATAATGCAGAAACAAGTACCACTAATGTATAAGTCCTATAAAATAAAATATCATGTGTTCAACTGTTATATTCTGTTTGGGCTCCTTAGATTTCTTCTCTTACACCAACTATATATACATTTAATTAAACCATTCTAATTAAATGGATCACATACTAACCAATAATTATCAGTGTATTAATTGTATCATATTGATTGGGCAATGGTGAAAGAAAGTGTCTCACCAGTGACGTCCTAAGCTGCTGGGCCCAAAGAGGCTTCATTTGATTTGACATGAATTTGATTATTGCAACATGGTCCACTAAGGTCCTCAAAAGTTTAAGTGAATAAGTGCAATCTAACACACTCTAACTGGTAAAATCACCAAGATTATACAACAAAAAAGTGGTCAAAGTAAGTTTTGAATCTTATTTGTCAGACTCTAAGCCTATCTTCTTAATAACTATTACCTTGGTTTTAGTCACATGAACAACTACTTTTTGAATTGTTACTCTGTGCCAACAACTTGTAAGCACTTAAGAGACACCCCGATGGAGATGGGCCAGCTCTCAGTTAAGGCAGATGTTCTGTTCTATCCTCTATTTTCAAAGTCAATGTTCCTTTAACTTTAAAAGATGACTTATTCCTTGAGGAGGAATAGTGACAAAAATGGAGACATTAGATTAAGTGAGAAAGAAATAGCTGACCAATTTAATCTTCTTTAAATAAATGCAGTTGTACTAAGTACTTTACTACTACTTAGTCATATAAATGAAATGGAATATCTAGATTAAAGCATTAGGGCTTTATAATTATACAACTGCCTCAGTGCTATTTAAGGAGGAAAGTAAGAAAATATATGTGATTTGTCAGTAACTTAGATGTCTTCTTACTACACTAATAATACTCATCCAGTTCCATGGAATAAATTTAAGTAGTCATGTGTAAGGATACAGATAGACAGCATTGACTCCAAGAAATCACTGCATTATTTATACTTGCTTTGAATGAGTCTAGTATTTAGAAGTTTTTGATTTATGTCTTTCAAAAATAGCTTTCATATACACAGATTACACAGATTAACAATAACCAGAAACACTTTACTAGTGCTCTTGCCATTCTTCCTACTGAGGAGAAACACTTATGTCCTCTCCCTTTGAAACTGAACTGGAACTTCATTTTAACTACTACAAGATGGTGAAGGTCCTGGGATGAAGCCCGGAAGAGGCCTGGCTGTCCCTACTTTTGCATTTTTGGGTATTCTTGGGAAGGCCACAGAGAGAGGAGTTGTCTAAGTACTCCATCAAGAACTGACCAGCCCAGATTACCTGTTCAGCCCATCCTTCCAACCATCCCTCCAAGACAATAAACAAGAAGGAGCCACCTTGCAAGTTCCAGCTCACTGGAGCCCTCGGCATACACAGAGCTCCCCATGCAGCAAAGCCCAGTCATAACCACCTCAAAGTGTTGTGAGTAGTTTAAACATTGTTGTCACTCCACAGCTCTTAGATTGGGAACTTATTTTTGTAAAATGGTAGATATTTTCACCACTGTAGCAACAACTCTTCCAGTTGTCTCAAGCAAAAAGTCATTGATAGAGCTGATAGTGCCTCAGAGGAAAAGAAATACAACAGGGTCAAGAGGAATAAAATTAGCAAGATAAATTTTCTCATTTTATTCCTGGTATAGTGTTTTCTTCAATTCCATCGTCCTTAACCAAAAAAGTCTCTTAACTGCCTTATTTTTAATAACATAGTCTAATTAAACAAAGGACCATTAGCAATACAAACATTACTCAATTTTATCAGTTTTCAACCACAGGTTAAGCTTAAAAGTGTAAAAAAAGATTCTTATTGTGGTGATCATTTCGCAATGTACACAAATAGTGAATCATTATGTTATACACCTGAAACTGATAAAATATTATATGTTAATTATGTTTCAATAAGTAAAAGAGAACTATCCAATATGTATATGGTTTAAAAAAAAAAAGTTGACCAGGCTGTGAAGTTGGAAGCTCAGGGTTCTCTTCTAAGCTTATTCAGCTTGTGGGCAGAATATATTTCCATGAGCATAGGACTGAGGTCTTGATTTTCTGTTAGTGATGAACTGGGGAACACTCAGCTCCTGGAGACTGCAGTGGTTCCTTGTCATGTAACCTCATAGATAGGTCACAAAATGGTGTCTTCTTTCTTTCAGGCCAGTAGGGTTTGACTCTGCCTTTCACTTTTTTTTCCAAGTCCCTTTGATGAGGTCAGGCCTACCCATGATAATCTTTTTGTACTTTAGAGTCAACTCAGTGAGACCCTAATCAGCAGAATGCTGTTTTATATTTTCACCGGTTTGCTTTACACTTCAGGGGAAGAAACTATGCAGGATGGATACAACAGAGTAGGAATCTTGGGGACTAACAGTTGTCTAACATTCCATGCTGTAGACACTGGTCATTATTACTTCCATTTTCACACATGTAGTTCTTCTCTATCCACAGTTTTATAAATTATAGATTATAAAAGGGCATGGATCATTACCACAGTGTCCACTTAGGAGAACCCTTTGTATATATGATATGTTTCTATTATATGTTGATTAAATACATATATGTATAAATACATGTACACTTACACATATCAAAACTATGTACCCTGGCATTCCCTTAATCTAATCCTCATCCACTTAATATTAGTTAAAACTTCAATTATTGACTTCCATTTGTCTTTCAAGGAGTTAAGGTTTTTTGTGCCATCATTGATTCCATCTAATGCTACACAGTAGCTCCATTATATTTTGATCTTATGCTATAAATAAAACATTGACGTAGCTACTAGGCTACAAAGTTTCTGCTCCCAGAAATATTTTCATCTAGATAAAAAACAGATATCAATCATTCTATTTTTCAACTATCATTTGTTTGTTCTATCTAAGAGATAAAAGCAATAGAGTTGATCCTTAACATGGGGTTTGGGGTGACAACCCTTGATGCAGTTGAAAATCTGCATATAATTTTTGACTCCCCCAAAAGTTAGCTGCTAATAGCCTACTATTGGCTGGTAGCCTTACTGATAACATAAACAGTCAATTAAAAATTTGTGTGTTATATGTTTACATGCTGTATTCTTATAATAAAATAAGCTAGAGAAAAGAAAATGTTATTAAAAAATCATAAGGAGGTGAAAATATATTTTCAGTACTGTATTATATTTATAGAAAAAGCTCTGCATACAGGTGGACCCATGCAGTTCAAACTGGTGTTATTCAAAGGTCAACTGTATATTATAAATGTCAAATAATTAGAATGAATAATTAATGACATAAAAATTTAGAGAACTGATACCTATACATTGTTTCTTGGTTATTCTTTATCATTTAATCAATTAAATAACTGAGGAGATTGAAAGTGTGTACTATAAATGGGTCTTTCTATTTACTTTGTGCTAAATTTAATTTTGTTTCTATATATTTCCTTTTTTATTGAAATATGTCACAGAATAACTCAATGAGAGTAGTATAACTAAATAGATATTCTGTGGTTACTTCTCCAGTATCATTACATCTTTTCTTTTGTACCTATATTGAAGGTTTCTAAGATGAAATTCTTTATCTTAACATACTCAATAGATGATATGCAATTGTTATTTTTTATTGTTATTCATTATCTGTGGAACACTAGGTGCATTTTCTGAGTGTCATTACAAAGAGAGCCTTATTTATGATATACTCTTGACAGCAGAGTCAGAAATACATTTAGAATGTGTTAAGATATTTTGCTTACTGATATATAACATTATAAAGATATTTCAACAAGCATCACTATAATTTTTTCACTCATGCAACATTTTAGTGCTGATGAACTTGGACATTATCCAAAAAAAGGTCAAGAATAGATACTACAAAGCCTGTGCAACTCCATATTTTACTGCCTTCCCATGTACTGACATAAACTATAATTTTAATATATAGACAGAACAGTCCATGAATAAGAAATGCAGAATTCTGAAAATAATAATCATTAAAATAGTTTCCATCACTTCTCTCATAAACACACAAAATATTGTAGTAAAAGATGCAGAACTAGTCAAGACATATGAGTAAGATTATTAAGATTTGGTACTAATCCGAACCTTGCTAAAAATGTAAAAGTAATGCCTTACATTAACCTTTTCGAAAGGCATCACCTAAAGCATTCAAATTCCTTTTGATATTGCAAGCAGATTTATCACAATACCCTCCTATATGCTTTCCCCATAGGAATTAATTGACTTTATCTTGCAGAGGACAATATTTCTAGATCACGTCTTATTTCACCTTGAGTCTGATTTGTAGAATTGTTTCATGTGAAGCTGTGCCAATTATTAGAATTACTTTGTATTTTGCAAATATATTTTTAATGCAAATGATAAAATACATAAGAATGAAGCCATATAAATATTGCTCAGCCATCACTTTTTTTTTTTTGCTGCCAACTGCTGAGAGCTAAAAGCTCTCTATTATCAATGATGAATATGTTTTCAGTGGGGAACTCAATTTCAGACAGAGCCTTTCACCTGTAAGCTAACTGGTAGATTCAGTTTGCAAATGCAACATCTAATGGAGTTCTCTTATTAGATCCACAAACAAAGTGGTTTTGGACACAGTCTCCAGTCAATCTCTGCTAATGATTAATAGGGACAAATATCACAGGAAGTAGGGCCACTGAAGTTACAAAACCTCTTTGGTGAACTAATTGTAAAAAATGATGCTTATGATCTCCCCATCCAGAGAAGTTATGAATATTAGTCACATATTAAGACATTTTTAATGTTTTTTATTTCATTTAATTTTGTTATGTAATATTACTTAATATTATAATGCAATGTTGATTTAAATTTACAATACTTTATTTTCATGTTTGTGCTATCATAGACAAGACTGGTAAAAAATTTTTTTAGAGTTTGATTTGTCATCTTTTTGTAGATTTGTAAGACAATCAAGCTCTTTCACCATTTTCTGTGTTCTAGTATCATTTAAATAATATAGAATAATCTGTTACTAGAAATCACATGTCTAACTCTGCAACGTAAATTATTTTTAGAAGTTTTATTTTTCATTTGTTCTTTTTAAAATTTCTTTCTATTCGGAATGTCTACCAAATAATCTTGGAATTTCACTTTTTTAAAAAGAAAATACCAATTTCATTTTGTCTTCAAGTTGGACAGTATAAAACAGCATTGGTATTAATAGTTTGCATTTTCCATATCTCTACTTTATTGTGTCACATTTATAATATTTTTTCTTTGTTAGATTTTAAAGAGCTTTTAAAAACTATGTCCATTAAAATAGACAAATAGACCACTTATTTATTTATGATTATCATTTTCCATGCCTTGGAACATGCATTTTTTTAATTAAATGTTTATCTCGGGATTCTTTAGGTATACTATGTTTGGCTTTTATTTTTTTCTTGTTTATTTGTTTGTTTGTTTTTGTATCTTCATAAGTTGAAGGTTTAATTATTTTTTTTCTTTCTTGATGATAATAAGATTTTTTTGTGATACATTTACTTACAATAGAGCTTTCACTTGAATAATTTTTTACAAGTAAGTTACTAAATGTTACCATATTCATTTCCTAAACACCTTAAATTGCAGTTTGAGTCCCTCTTTTATTTTGATTTATTTAGGATTTGGTATGTTCATCAAATCTTTTTTTGATAAATTTCCCGGATACCTTCAGCCATTCTACAAGTTGTTATTAGTGCAATTATTTTTAAGTTTAAATCTAATTTAAAATTTTCTTTAAATCATTACAAAATGCCATTATCTATTCTATTATTTTGCTTCAGGATGTACTGATATTTGAGTAAGTGTGTCCCAGAATATGATAGTGATGAGGAGTATTCATGAATATGTGCATGCTTGTGTGTGTGAGCATGCATGGGCGTGTGTGGAGGGAGGGAGAGATGCAAAGGAAGAGAGAGTGAGTGAGTAGATACATACAAGCATGTTCAGGAGAGGATTCAGAGGAAGGAAAACACTACAGCTCAATTGACTATTCAATAAAGTATCAAATTAAAATTTTAATAATTTAAAAAATTACACATTAACTATTTTAACTTTGACTTATTCCATAATCTTTTAATCTTTGCAACATCTCTGTGACATAAGAGCTATTAATAGCTCTCTTTTACAGAGAATAAACTGAGGCATTGAGAGATCAAGTGCTGCCTCCTCTTGGACCAAGTCTTGTTTCTCTTGGGCCTTTTGTCAGATTAAAGTGTTAAGATGGCACTCTTATATGGGGAGAGAGGAGCCTTTGTGAATTCTGTGACCAACAGAATATGCTGAAATGACGCCGCATATTCTGTTCGTCATAGAATTCACAAAGAATGACCAACATATCGTTGGTCACAGAGATAATTCTTGATGTTTGGGAGACTGGCAATTCTCACTGCCTTTCTCTTAGAATCCTGCACTGCCATTTCAGTAGTGTGAGTATCTTCAGGTACCCATGCTGTGTGGAAGTCTAATGTAGACAGGAGGACAAGCCTGCAAAAGAAAGAGAGAACAGAGAGAAAGATGGATATCTAATCAGACGGCAGATGTTCCAACACCCAGGCCATTTAAGTCTTCCCAGCTATGGTCCCAGACATCATGGAGCAGAGGTGAGCCATACCCACCCACTGAATTCTTTAAACCCATATAATGTGAGACATGATAATAAATTGCTGATTTACATGTTGTATTATACAGGAATAACTAAACAGAATATGTATTTCCCTTCTCTCTCTCTCTCTCCATATGTGTGTATACACACACACACACACACACACATACACATATGTATATACATATATATATGAAAGGGAATATATATTCAGTGCTTATTTATAATGATAATTTTGTTTCTAAGATATATCTAACATAATGTATATAGTTATCTTCATATATTAACTTGTATTTTGTTAGAAATGTAAATGTAAAATGAGCACCAAATGTCAGTATAATTTTACCCTTATATACATATTTACTGTAAGAATTAGTTTTCTTAACTATCAAACTTTTAAATATGTAATGACCTTAATAATTTTCTGCTTAATAATGAATATTTAAATTTTATTTTATCTTTTCTTCACGTCCATTAAAAAAGGCTTTACTTCCATTTAAATAGAATCTTCATTTCATCATTAAAAATAAAAAATAAGCAGGACACTAGCTGGCTCAGTCAATTAAACCTCTGCCTTTGGGTTAGGTCATGATCCCAGGGTGCTGGGATTGAGGCCACTTTGGATGCCTTGCTGAACTCCTTCTGCCTGCTGCTCTGCCTGTTTGTGTTCTTTCTCTGTCAAATAAATAAAATCTTAAAAAATAAAATAAAGTAAATAATAACTTTTTTATACTTTTTTTTTTTTTTCAATTGGTTTTTAGTCAGGTTAGCTGTAGTATGCTTGTAAGTGCCCTTTATCTCCAAATAGCATTTGGGTCTCTAGTATCTTGAATGACCACTTGGATAGGTATAATATTTTAGGTTTGTAATTTTTTTTTTTTACAAAAGTACATTGCAGAATCAGTCTCTATCAGCGTATAATGTGGAGGGTGGCACTTGCTAGAAAGTTAATTTTTAGTCCTTAAGTGTTTTATATTTTCTATGTTAGGTATGTTTAGTGTGATTTTTTTTTAAGATTTTATTAATTTATTTGAGAGAGAGAGAGAGAGAGAGAGCACAAGCAGAGGGAGTGGCAGGCAGAGCGAGGAGAAGCAGGCTCCCCACTGAGTAGGGAGCCCAATGTGTGGCTGGATCCCAGTATCCTGGGATCATGACCTGAGCTGGAGGCAGACGCTTAACAGACTGAGCCACCCAGGCACCCCATAATGTGGTGATTTTTATAGTCTGAAAAGAATAAATGACAAAGATAAAGATATTCTTAATATAATGAGGGCTTGGGAGTCTTTCTTATTTAATTTTCCACAACAAATCGATAATTAACATTTACCGAATATTTACTCTTCCAACTTTCTTAGTTTAGGAATACAAGTATAGAGTGGTCCTCTTTAATGTGTCTACTACATTCCTTTTCATTTTCTCACCATTCTCATCTATTCGCTAACATTTTCTGAAATCCAGGGCTAGCAGAATTTCTTGCATTTATTTCCTACTTCATCACTTTAATTTTTTTCAGCATAGAAACTGTTGTTTGTTAGATATTGTGGTTTCCAATTCACTGTGTGAATCTTTCACCTCAATGCAATCTTTCTTTGGGGCTTTGTAAAGAAGTCTTCAATCTCTTGAAAATATGAATTCCAATTTGTATAAAATTTACTCCTATTTCTTAGAATAACACTTGTAGTAGGTATAATGCTATTTTCTTAGCTCATACTTACAGAATGAAATCTATGCTTTATTAATAAGGGTTGATAGCAACTTCAAGTTAAAATTGGATTGCCAGAGATTGACGTGGGTCTTAGCACAAATCTTTATGGACATACATGTTAAGAAAAGAAAATTTTAGATATAATTTTTAGATATAATTTTAGATATAATTTAGAGATTTTTACCACCTTACCAAAAAGATGTTATAAACTGGGGAGAGCTGGGAGCTGGAAATAGTAGAGTCAGTCACAGCAGGCAATTTTGCCTTCTGCCTATGTGTGTCTTTTTAACGCTTGGTGCAGCAGCCAGGAGTCAGCCTCAGCAGGGTCCCTGGTGTTTGCCTGGAATATCTGACTTCCTTGAGAGCCAGCTACAGCATATCTCCTGATTTTGCCTGTCAGAACCTTCTGTTCCAAGAGGGCTCCAAGTCTAAGCCAAGAATAAATCCTGCCAGATGCACTTTCCTTTTTCTGGCTTAAAACAACAAGAATGTTTCCCCAGTGGCATTGCCAAGGTTGAAAATTCACTTCCAGTTGTCCCATGGTTCATCTTATGAATACAAATGACACTGCCAGCATTTGACCTGGCATGCTTTTTGGATAAAAAAATCATAAATTCGTTATTACTTAAATATGTTTTCTTAGATTTTACATAGTAAATAATTATTTAATACTTCTAACATGGTGAGAAAACACTCCCTAATTTTTTTTACTTATTTAGGCTTCTCTCCATTTTTTAAATTTCATTTGCTATTTCAGTTAAAGGCAAGGTGAGAATGGCTAGAGAGTGGCTGGATGGGGGCCTGTGTTCAGGTTGCCATCTCGACAAGCATATCGTCTTCTCTATTTTAAACATAAATATGCTTAACAAAATATTAGTTCTTAGGACTTGAAGTTATCTTCTATTTATAAATTAAACAGTACAAAAAGAGAAATTTCCTTCAACTTTGAAAGCCCCTTTTGATAGAAGTTACTTTTAATGTAAATTAGCAACACAACAACATTGATTTGAGACAGTATTGAAAAAGTCATGTTGAATGTTAGGACAGTGATGGAAGTCTTATTATCTCTTTTCTGCATTTTTTCCAAGACCTTGTTAAAGAAACAACCTGTCTATGTCCAATATATTACTTTAAAAATGAGCAAAGAACTCACTTTTTCCTATTTCACAGAGTATAGGAATTGTATCTATTTGGTGTCAAATGATAGAAATTGATGAAAGTATAATAAAAAGTTTATAAAAGAGAGAAAGAGAGAGAGAGAAAGGAAATAATCCAGCACATAAAGTGAATGCCTAAGGAGTTCTCTGCTTAAGGGAGAACTGAATCCAAAGGATCGAACGTGAGCTCTGTTTATTTCTGTATTGGCTGCTTTTGTTTTCATAAGCAGTATATCCTAGGGCTTGAAACAACTGATAGATATTATCTGTCCTTACTGTGAACATGATTACTAATATCAAGATTAGCACTAGTGCATGATTCAGTTATATATGAAAGTGGCTTTGTTGTTCTGTTATTTTTTTTCATTGTACATACAAAATAGTTTCACCTATAATGTGTCAGACATTAAGTTGGTGACCAAGGCACAAAAAGATTAATAAGAAACTTTGTCCCTCCATTTGTTTCTCTTCCAGAAGATGAAATATGGCACTAATAACTGGTTAGTAAAGATGACATATATTAGAAAATGAAATTAATATTGAAGAGTGCCCCTATTTATCCACATAAGAACACATTTTACTTGAAAGCTGTATCATAAAGAAATTAGGGCACCATTCCTCCTTCATGAAGACTGTCTAAAAAAATCATTCATTCATTCTGAGGCTAGTGGTTATGGAAGGTTATAGAGTTATGAAAGCTAAAGAAATGTTAATGTACAGTTTTTATGGTTTTAATAGTCCTCTTCTGATAGAGCAGTAAATAATAACTTCCTCTAATGAAGGTTTACACTGTGTCAACTTGCTGGCTTTTATTGCATTGAAACTTCCTCCAGATAACCCACCTCCATCCTGGGCCTGTGCTCTTATACCCACATAGTGTCAAGAGCTGAGCTGGGGAGACCTGGTTGATTAAAATGACAAACAAAAATTAAAGTAACAACTCTGAGTGTATTTACTAACTACACTAGTATAAGCAAGAAACCAGAAATAAAGTATCCATATCACCAATATTCCATTTATTTTCCCACAGAAATATACCAAGTGAAGGTTAGGTTAGGTAGAAGAATGATCTCATTGCTAGGTGAGTCCTGAAGAAAAAGCTCCTGTCCCACTGTAAAAACCTAGAGCTGTGTGGGGGAGGGAGGACAATGGTAAGAATCAAAGGTACCAAGTACTAAGTCAGAGTAGAGAAAGGTGTCTTCAAAGTACCTCATCTCCCCCAATGAAGTGTTAGCAGAGGCAACAGAAAGACGTCTCTCCGAAGGCCGCTACAAGGCAACCTCCAAATGGAGACATCTGGGCTAGACGTGCCACTATGCTTAGAAACATGCTCAACTAAGGGGTGCCTAAATCCTTAAGACCCACTGCAAGGTAAAATCTGTAAACCAAGTCTGTGTGGAGAGGACAGTCTTGCCCCATGAGACCTGACAGGTAATTGCCTATGGTCAGGATTTTAAAAAAAAAACTTACACTTGGGATTTTGGCCTGGAGCTGGACTTTTTTTTTTTTTTTTTTTTTTAAGAGAACACACCTTAAAATTTTCCTTTTCCTTGGGTTTCTTATGCATTTGACATTTCAAACCTGCCTCTGAAATTCCTACCATTAGATTTCACTATATTAGCTAATTCATTACTCATTTGCAAACCCAGTAAATCACCAGGGTTCCCTACAATTACGTCTTTGAGATTTTCCACCCAGAAAATCTCTTTTGATTTCACAATGCCTAACATTGATCACTTAGAAATGTCTGCCTGTTTTTTGCTCAGACTACCTTTCAGAATTCAATACAAAATTTCAGCTTTGGCTTAGGCATATTCTTTAGTATGAATAGTATGAAGTTTAGTATGAAGTTGTCACACAGGGACAACTTCAGAAACATCATTGGTTAATATCTGTCACCAATCAAATGCATTAGTCACTAAGTGTTGCTGAATATATTTATTAAATAATTATTGATTCTCTACAGCACGTCTCCCACTTTGTTGGTTGTAGGTCTTTTTTATTTGTCTTGATAAAATTTTGTATTTTCCAGCTGATTTGTTGTTCTCTTTCTTTATACTTCCAATTCTTTCTTTCTATTGGTAAGAGGTCTTTTCAAAATATGTATTAGTCAAGGCCATCTCAAATCTTAAAATCTTAATATCTTTATGTTTCTCTGATGGCCACAGGATACAATAGTTCTGGATACTAATTGTCTATTCTTATCAAATTCTCTGTAACTAAAACATAGCAAATTGAGCTTTTGATTTTTTTTAATTTATAGATTAACTTCCTTTGCAATTCATACCTTTGAACAAATTACTATTCTTGACTGAGAAACTTCTTATCATTTTCTCCATGGTTCAACTCCTATGTACCTATTAAATAGGTTTAATTTAAATATCACCTTTTATCTCTCCTCGGGAATTACTCTGTATATACCTCATGGAGCTAACAATCATCATAGCATTCTCTGATTATGTGTTTACAGGTTGATTTCCTTGCTAGATTGTGAGCTACTCAAAGGCTGGAATTTTTTATTCATTTATGTGTTCCCAGATACTAGATATGTGTCTGAAACATAAAAAAAGCTAATGCATGATTTTTCATAAAGGAATATTAACTTAAAAATAATTTTGATTGTTAGAGTACTAATACATTCTGAAAAATAGAGATATTTTAGTAAAAATTATTTTGTAAATATATTTCATTTTTTGTAGCTAATACTGCCTTCTATTTTCATATTCAAAAGCATTTACTAAGTATACATACCTGTCTGTATAAAGTACCACATGCTGTATATAATGCTTTCAACATGTTTGTTATCCTCTAGAAAATTAAAATGTAAGACATATGCTTTATCTCTGAATTAAAATAATTTGCCAAGAAAATTTCACAAGTATTTATCTTGGAAAAATGTGTGAGAAAAAATTAATTTTTTACGTGAAATACTTTCAACATACCAAATTTATTCTCCACAATAAACAATTTCTATATTCAGGGAAGCATGAACAACAATGATACATGTCTGCTTTTGTAAATATAACTTAAATTGTTTTTCTTCACATTAAAATGTAAACTATTATTTAAAAAATCTAAACTGAAGTACTGTAAATATAGTTTAATTTTAAATATCAAAGCTGTAAAGTAACAGAGTATGTACCATTGCACGTCAATGAATTTTTAAAAGTTTCATTTAAAAGAGTAGGAACAACACTTATTACAAAGTTAAAATTTTAAACTCATGGCAGAATTAATCAGATTGTTCTTCATTGCTTGAAATTATACAACTGATTTTTAGTATGCAAATTAGTGTCAAGTGAACATTTTCAGGAATGCATTCAGTTCTTAAAATGTAGTAAAATGGCTCATTAAAAAAATACACTTTTATGTAAATTAACATTTCTACTCATCTAACCAAACCCTTACAATTAAGAATATGTTTGATATAAGTTTAAAATCTGTTAAGAATTACTAACTTTAATTACTGCTAAATTAAATATTAATCCTAGACGACTTGACAGTCAACCCTTTTGGAATATTGTATACAGTATTTGGAGTATGGATACATGGGTTCAAGGACAAATCATGCTTTCTTACTAATGATTTCACCTATGAAGAGGTACTTAACTTCCATGACATTACGCATATAAATTACACACAGACACATACAGACACACACACACACACACATTGCGCTAGTTTTGTTCAAATAGTAACTATGTGCAGAACTAGAGCATGTGAAAATTATCATTTTTAGATAATAATGATGAAGGTAATATATATGAAGGCAGAGGTAGTGTATAATAAACATTGTTTGGACAACATATAATCAAAACTACAAAATTAGAAAGGAAATTGGTTTGCATGGAGTTCTTGCCACACTTCATCTACCAAAACAATGCTAACTAAATAAAAGAATAAATAAATACATTAATTGGAATGCAAACAATGAATCTTGGAACACCACATAAAAAAACTAATGACATACTGTATGGTGACTAATAAAACATAATAAAAAAATGAAAAAAATACATTAATTGCAAATCAAATCAATGCTGCTAATAGTACACTGTTATCTCAGTTGGTAGTTTGTCAGACAACTCTTTCAAACCTGAGTCTAATTGTGAACATTGGCTAAGTTTTTAAATCTTTATGCACCTTAACTTCTGATCAAACAAAAAAAAGATACAATAGTATAGGGGTTTTCTTAGGAACTAATTAGGTGACATATATTCTTAAATATATTTTATTTATTTATTTATTTATTTGAGAGAGAGCACAAGCAAGGGTGGGTGTTGGCAGAGGGAAAGGGAGAAGGAGAAGCCAACTCCCTGCTGAGTGGGGAGTCCAGAGCAGGGCTCAATCCCAAGACCCCAATATCATGACCTGAGCTGAAAGCAGATGCATAACTGACTGAGCCAGACAGGCAGCCTTAGGTGACATACATTTTTAGAAGTATTTAAAGGATGTCTGGCATATAGCAATACTTCATATATGTTATAGAGGACATCAATGTCATCGTCATCATTATTATTGCATTGTCTTCTTCATTGTCATCATTAACATAGGGTAGTAAAAGAAATGGATACTTTTAATTTATAATTCTTTGGAAAAGGATGCTGCTATATTATATACTCCTTTATAATAACTTTTTAATTATTTTATTATATACCTCTATATACTCCTTTCTAATAATAGCTTTATTATGCTTTGACTTACTGCATGTAAGTGCATAGAGTTAAAAACAAATTGCTCTACTATTATGTATGTAATTTCTTAGAACATGAATTGTTTTTCATTAAATGATGTACTGTATAATCTTAAAATCAGTAAATATAAATATAAAAATAAAATATAAATATAAAATTATAAAATTATAAAATAAATAAATATAAAATAAATAAAAATTATAAAATAAATTATTTATTCTATATAATCTTTTAAAATACTCATAATGGACTTAGATTGAACTTAGGTTATCATTTTACACCTAATTTTGCAAAATGTGTTTTTTTCCACTGGAAAATATAAAGAGCTTTCTTACACTAATTTTCCTGATTTGGCATGTTGTGATATGCAACTGGTTGATAAAAGGGAATTATTTTGCAAAGGTGTTTTCATCACTGAAGTGCAGACAAAATCTCTCTGAATTGTGTTGTACCCATGGAACAGAACCTTTAATGAAACGAAGTTCTGACATGACCCATCTTTTCACAGCTACGTAGACCTATTCAGAAGCACTGGAACTGTATAAAGACCACCAGGGCTGATCCATATTACTCTCCTCATTTGTAAACCCACCCCAGGACTTTACAGTAATACACTCTTAAGTACCGGCTTTGAAGGAAAATCTTTTGAAGGATAAAAATAGGAGCAACTAATTTCTAAGAGAAAAGAACGTTATTTAAATTTGAGATCAAAATAGCTTGAAATAACTTTAGACAAATTGCCATTAAATATTATTTTAGAAACATAAAGGCAAAAAAGCTTGTTTTTTTTTTTTTCACTAATAGTCATCTCTCTGTACAAGGAAAATCCCACATGCTATTATTTCATAATGAAATTTATGGCTTGTAAATCTTAGTATATGTTTTTAATATCTTTAGATATATTCTCTTTGTATTTCATAGTGGTGTCTTAAAGCAATAGTCAAATAAAACGTGGGAAATTACTTCTAACAGATCTCATTTTTTTTAAAGATTTATTTATTTATTTGACAGAGATCACAAGTAGGCAGAGAGGCAGGCAGAGAGAGAGGGGAAGAGTCAGATGCAGGACTCGATTTGTTCATGAATATAAAATAGTCATTTGTCAGTTTCCATATAGAAATGGATAAAAAAAAGTCATGGTATTATCTTGTTTTCTATGACAAGATAGAATACGCACACATTTAGTTTGTGAGGCCCAGGCCCCCAGGGATCATGACCGGAGCCAAAGGCAGAGGCTTTAACCCACTGAGCCACCCAGGCGTCCCAGATCTCATATTTTTAAACCACCATTAAACAACTTTAATTTTCATGTTACATTTTGTGAAAACTCATCTCATTGTTTTCTTCATCCTCATCAGGTCCACTGAGTCATCAGCCCACCTCACAAACTAAATGTGTGCGTATTCTATCTTGTCATAGAAAACAAGATAATACCATGACTTTTTTTTATCCATTTCTATATGGAAACTGACAAATGACTATTTTATATTCATGAACAAAATTAAGAATTCAAATAATACCATTTATTTTTTCCAGACTCCTTGAGAATTCTAAAAATCTGTATTACTTTAAAAAACAAAAGTATTTCTCTATTTATATTTACACATATGTAGAATTGCCCATATAATTCAGATCTGAGAACAAATTTTACCTTTTCTTTACCAGTTTAGACAAAAACATGTTCTATCAATTTCAGAAAAAAAAATTAGCAATTTCTTAAGTCAACCTGAACTTGAGAACAATGGGAAATGGAAGAGAATATAAATCATATTTTTATCTTGTACATTATTATAGAATTAGATATTACAAAGTTAATTAGCATAATTTAAAAAATATATAACCTTATAAAACTATTACCCTTCTTTAGGAAAAAGAACCAACATGAATTATCACCTATTACACATTTTGAACTTCATTTATTAATTTATTATCTCATTTAATTGATATTAATTAATTAATTAATGTCCCTACCAATTGATTTGTTATTGTGGAGAATGAAAATGTATCCTCCTTATTCTCTGCCCCTATCAGTCTCCAAGATCCCTATGTGGTTCTTAAAATTCACACATTTGAAGGAATGGCCACTTTTACAAAATCAAGTTCATTTCTTTGAAACAAGTAAATATGTCATAATTTGTTTTATTTAAAACCCGAGGAATGCCATAAATATTACAAAATTAAAAAAAAATTCATGATACTTTGTTTAATTACTTAAAAACATTTATAATTTCTTTCTACGTGATTTTGGCTCTATCCTATCAGTTGCTCTCTCATATAAAAACAAATAGAAAATAATATTTTCTATAGGGTGTTAGTAAGGCAGTTCAGTCATTTGCCTATAATGTTTTTTAATGTTATTAAAATTTGCTTTTTAAAATTATTATAATTTAGAAATATTTATTTTAGTACCATAATATGTTAGTAACAATGCTACATAAATTTTTAGTACTATTACCAAATAAGGATTTAGAAGAACTTCGACCATGTGGTTTATAATAATTTAAACTGGTTAAGTGTCTGCCTTCCACTCAGGTCATGATCCAGGGGTCCTGGATCTACATTGGGCTCCCTGCTCAGTGAGGAGTCAGTTTCTACCTCTCTCTGTCCCTCTCCCTGCTCTTGCTCTCTCTCTCTCAAATAAATAAATAAAATATAAAAATATATATATATATATATATAAATAAAAACCTTCTTATAAAAAGGAAAAAGTACACCATTACAAATAAATAAATAAAATCTTAAAAATAAATAAATAAATAAAAATTTCCATTTAGTTCTTTATTTTTTAGCTTCTTTGCCAAAACTTTCTATTTCTTTGTTTAGCTTTTCTACTTTTTTATTTGTGTCAAGAGTTTATAATTATCATTTGAAGCAATTTCATGGTAAGTGTTTAAAAATATTTATTGAATATTTCTAATATTTCTGTCCTCTTGGTATTAACACTCACTGACATTTTTTTAATTAACTTCGGGATCTTTCTAGTTATTGGTATGATGTATGACTTTTACTGAAGCTTGGACATTTTATGCATTATTTTATGAGATTCCGGGTCTTACTTAAACCCTTCGCTTTAACTAGTTGTTTCTAACACCACATCTGTAGAGAAAGGGAAGGTGTTACCTCATTACATGAGGTAGGGTTACAAGTCTAGGTTCTCCACTTGACCTCTGTGGACAGATGGGAGGGTGGACTTATGAGAGGTGGGGATTTCAGCTCTCTCCTACCTTTCCACTGTTATCCTCCCTCTCTGAGATACATAGGAATGCATCTTTACTACTTCCTACAGAGATGGTGTTATAATACTGATTCTCCGCTCTATGCTTTCTTTGAGACTGTCCTCTGATAACTGCAATACAGGGAAAGAAGTATGTTCCCCACATGGTTTCCACTGACCTAACTTTAGGAGTGGGGTTGCTCATCATTGCCCTATAGAGAAGGAAGTCCTGGATCCCTTCTTGATCTTCCCTGATTGGGAGGTTAGAGCACCTTTTACAGTTTGTTTAAGGTGAAACTAGGTTCCTTACTTGGCCTTTGTTAACAGGAATGGGAGTAGCTCCATAGCGGCATTTTACTGAAGCAGAGCAGTAATTGTCTATAAATTTACTGTCTCATTCAGCGCCTTTTTCTTGGTCATTTGGCTAGAAAGAGCAGGTTTTGTTGGAGTTTATTTATCTGCACCCATTAGAATATCCACGTTTATGGTTTCTCCAACATTTACCTTGGTGTACAGGAGACAAAAAGAAAATCTAGATAACTCAACATCATGTCATTTTTCAGATCCCAAGGTCCTTAGTTGGTCTGCCTTTTCTCTACCTTTCAGAGCTGTTTTTCTGGTTTTGTTTTTAATATATATATAATGTCTCAAGCTTTAGTTGTATTCACTTGGAGAAATAGAGAAATGTATGTCCACTCCATCTTCATGGACACAGAAAGAGTTTCTTCTTCTTTTTACTCCACATTGGAACATTTTAAATCCTGCTATTAGATCTTTAAGGCCCAAGAACTCTTTTTATTACTATGAATATTCCAAATTTATAACACCCTGTTTCTGTTATGTAAATGCAATATATATTTCTTATAGCAAAGGACAACTTTGTTTTAGATTTTTATCACTGTGCTTTATTTCCTATAGATTTTTTTGATGATTTTTTTAATCTTTTAAATTAAAGGCATTTACTGGCTATCTAGTGATTCCAAAGCTTCTTTTCATTATTAAGACTAAGACAATAAAAGTTGAATGAGAGGTCTTTGCACATAGATACAACTTACCAATTGAAGAGATCCATTTTCCTGAAGTCTAAATATTGTCCTTTTTCTCTTGAAATATTTAGATTCCATAGAGGTAAAAATCTCAATATTCTACTTAAGTACACTGTAGATATAGTATATTTAGTACGTATAGTACCTTGGTTGCACTCATTTGGTGAACCAAGTAATACAGACTCCCTAATCCTTGTATATATTATGAAATATGTATATGTTTATGTCTATGTGTCTATGAATCTTTTAAAAATTAATCTCCTGCAGAATACTCATACCCAGTTGTACCTGGAATTGTAATTGAACATAAACTCTCTGATTTTCTTTTTTCTTTCATTTTTTTGAGAGTAAGATTCCATTCTGTTCTATGAGCGATTTACCCTATCATAATGTAACAAAGATAGAAAATTACTGCTCTCTTCCAGTGGTGGATGAACACACCAATTGCTGGCCATTTTGGATTATCTCTATAGAAAATTGGCTTGTTATTTTTACTTTTCACCTAGCAATTCAGCTAGAAATTCACCTAGAAATTCAGCTTTCTAGAGCATGCTAGGCTAGCTAGCACACATCTTTGCACTTTTCAGTGTCTAGAAGAATATTGTTTTAATTTTCTCTCTTATCTTTGTGTTTATTATTTTATGCTGCCATTGGTCCTTCTACTAGACATTTAGTGTGTTTCAGTAGCCAGCAAAACTAAGTGGCTATTTTTGCAGAGCTAAATCCAGAACATTTAGGTAAACAACCTATATTTTGGAGAAATCTTTAAAATACTTTCTCCATGTTAACATAGAATGATCCACTAGTTATCTTTTTTTTGTTTGTTTCTTTCTTCATTAGAGTGATTTTTTTTTCTGCACTGAACAAAGTTTGCCAATTGATAGAACATGATTCTGGAGTGGAGACATTTATTTCAATGTTATAAACCTTTACCATGGGCTTATTCAGTGCAGGATTATGTATAAATTTATAGTGAGACTGGCATTCCAAAATAAATTTGGTAGTTGAAACTAAGATATGCTGCACCTTCATTTCACTTCCTCTTTTCAATTAACCAGCTCCCACCCATCCATTTTTCTTGACTTTCTAGCAGTACAATATTTTGAAGAGGTGTTTTTCTGTCTTTATTTCCCCCCCACTTTGGAAATAGCACTCTATTTGATATTACAAAATAACAAAAATATTAATAGTAGAAGCATAGTTTTGTCTCATTCAGCTTTGAATAGGCTTCTTCTGCTATTTCTTTGAGACTTTGAAATATCAGAGTTCTTATGTTGCTTCTTGCTTGAATTTCTTATTTCTGTATTTGTAGTTGGAATTTTTATATCAACTCTCAGCAGATCATTTTATTCCAACTGTGCCTTCTTACAGACACATTAAGAGGATTCCCAGTGGTGCTTTGGCTTCCTTAGAATTCATAATCAGAGCCTTTTAATCTCCAGATACCTAGGAGAGTCTCCACTCAACATGTACATGCAAGTTTGGCACTTCCTTCTTGGCAAAGAACAGAAGATTAAAAGAACTCAACTACCTTTCACATGATTTCACCTTCAGATAGAATGTTTTTGGTTCATTGGAAATCCTGTCTCCACTTTGAAATGTTGGAAATACTGAGGTAAGCAATATTGACCTCGATGTTATGGTTGCCTCCTTTACACAAACTTTGTTTCAACACACAGGAAAGAATGCTAATTTGTTCCATAAACCCTTGGAGTAATTGTGAAAACTGCTATCTGAAAGGAACAGTTGTACAAACATCATGACTTGTGTGTATCTGAGATAAATAATTTCTTTTGCTGCAGTGACCTCCCCCCAGGGGAGCACACATGCAGTCATCTCCCTTTATGCAGAACAACATGGTGTTGATATTCCATAAATGTTCGTAGTTATCTCTGTAATCACTAATTCTTGAATTCTGGCGTGATTTTTTAATAGTTACATTTCAATGCATATTTTTTAATATTTTAGGGGCCCAAATACTTCAACAACCTGATATGCACTGTGGAAAATCTGGAAAGGTCTTAGTTTTACCATGCTATATGTTCTCACCTCTGGTCTTCAATTTCTAATCCTTATTTGTGCCTAATGAAACTGAAGACTTTCTTTCTCAGCAAAATAGCAATTTATTTATGTCCTAAATTCTTCTTACACTTTTATTTTGCTTCCCTTTCTGATTCAATACAGCAAGCAATGTCATTCCATTTATTGTAATTTTTATCCAATTTTTTTCTTTTTTTAGTTTTGAGTGTACATCTAGTACCTTGTAAACTTAATCTTCAGAATTTATTTGTTTTGATATCCTTATAAATTGAATTGTTTTCTCAATTTTGTTTTCAGCATGTTCATTGGTGATATACAATTTTTTTTGGTTTTAATCTTGACATTGTATCCTTAAAACTTGTTGATTATGACATGAGCCAACAATAGAAGCTTAATAGACTGAGCCACCCAAGTGCTCCTTTTTTCTGTTTTAACACAGTCATTTATATCTATAAATTTTTCCTTATTATTTTAGCTACAGTTCATAAGTTATTTTATTTTATTTTTTTAATGAGTGTAGTAATAAATAAGTGAAAGTAACAATGAACTAAGAATATCAAGATTCTTATAAAGTTACTAAGACTGTGTAGTATTGATTTCAAGAGAAATAAATAGACTATAAAGCAAAATAAAGAGACCAGAAGTAAGATTATATATTTGGCAAATTTTTTTGTGGTGTCCATAAGGAAAATACAAATAAGTCTTATTACATACTTCACACTGTACAGAAAACTCCAATTTAATGTGTAGTCTAGATCTATATGGAAAACACAATAACTGTCTAGAATATAATACAGAAGTATATTCTCTTGATCTTGGGTTGTGGCAGATGATTTAAGGAAGACGATACCAAAAGATTTTACTATAAAGAAAAAGACAAATTGAACCACATTTATTTAAGAATTTCAGATTATCAAAGGACCAATCAAAAGCCAAAAGCAAAAATATATACATATATATACAGTAGAAAATTTATTTGATGTGTGTGTGTGTTACCATAATTATGTGGCAGAACTATTAGTATAACAAGTAAGGATTCTAAACCAACAAAAATATTCAAATGGCTAATATGTTCATGAAAAACTGGTCAACCTCATCAGCAGCCTGAAAAACAAAAATTAAAGTGCACTACCAGAACCCACATTTTGCAATGGCTAAAATCAGTTTGACAATATCAAGTATTAATGATGATGTGGGCAGGGTTACTCTCAGATTTGAGTTAAAAGTATAAATGCACTTCAGTCTACTGTTTGATAGGAGCTGCTGAAGTTGAGTAAGTGCACTTACGTTTACTTAGACTTACTAAAGGTGAATATACACATACCACATAGCATAGAAAATAAATATATACATGTCATATATGTATGTATATATCTGTGTATCCATATATATAAATATATATCAGAAATGTGTCATGTTCACTGACAGACATCAATGAGTACGTTCAGAACAGCATTGTTCATTGTATCTAATCTAATCTAGAGTCAAACAGATAAATCATATTATACTCATATGTGGAATAATATATGATATGAAATTCATTATTGTTTTATGAATATGATATTGGGATACCAAGTTAGAGAAACATCAGAAATCTGGTATCGAATGCAGGAGGATAGACACTAAAGTAAACCTATTAAATGAATCTATTTAAGTAAAGTATAGGACACCCTAATTAATACAGTGTTAAAATTAGAGTAAATGAAACAAGTTGGGATTGGGAGGGAGACAAACCATAAGTGACTCTTAATCTCACAAAACAAACTGAGGGTTGCTGGGCAGAGGGGGGTTCGGAGGGGGAGGTTATGGACATTGGGTAGGGTATGTGCTATGGTGAGTGCTGTGAAGTTTGTAAACGTGGAGATTCACAGACCTGTACCCCTGGGGGAAAAAAATATATATATATGTTTATAAAAAATAAAATTATTAAAAAAATGAAAACAAAAATATATGGAGTTTATAAAAATAAAACTTCAAATGGAAAAAAAAATTAGTTAATGCTCACCTTTCAAAGGAATGAAGAGACAGTGAGTGGAAGGGGACACATAGGCTATTATTTATGTTCTAAATCTTGACCTACATGGTTATTCACATAAGCATGGTTACTTTAGGCTATTTATTGAGTTACATATTTATGATTTATACATTTGCCTATGTGTGTTTTTTACTTGGAAAAAAAACTTTTTAAAAATCACTGTAATTAATATCACTGTTTTCACTATACATAATGGAAGAACCAGTTGTGCAGGAGCGCTTCCCCATGTCTTAGAGAACATGATTTTGCCTAGTTTTATACTTATTTTTTCTGTCAAATTATAATATCTTACCTCCTCTATTTTTCATCATTGGTGTCATTTAAAAATCTACTAATTAATCTACTAATTCAGAAGTTAGGATTACCAGGTAACATATAGGCCATCCCACTGAATTTTAAATTTAGATGAATAATGAATACTTTTTAAATATGATTATTCTCAATATACTGTATGTGAGATATATATACTAAAAAATATTTATCTACAAAAATTTCAAATTTGTTTCTGCTTTTTTGTTTTTCTTTTTGGTTTGGTTAAATTTGGCAACCCTAACTGAAATAGTTCTACTCAGTGCAAAATGAAGATCAGATAAAAAATGATTCCATGGTACAAAATGCACAATATTTAATAGATCACAGAGATAGTAAGTATTTCTCATTTCTTAGTGGTGTGCTAAGGGATTATTAAAATAAATGTATTTTTGGTGTATATGAGAAAATAAGTATGAGCACTATCTCATTAAGTATCTTCCACAGTCTTATGAAAGCTAAATTTAATGGTGCAATATCTTTACTATTATCAAGCAAATACAAAAGAATTGCTTAATAATTCCAAGGATAGTTAGCAAATAATGACTCTGCAATGTATATTACATCAGACACTTCTGTGTTTTAAAAATAACTCACTGTTCTCATGGCTGAGTTATAGTGTTTTAAAGTTGTTTTCTACAACTACTGTTCATTTATATTGGAACTAATGTTTTCGAGTAAGCAGTGCTTATTGGCATTGATCACTGGATAACTAAAGAGGAAACATCACAGCAAAAGCAAGTGCTTGTCTGAACTTAAATAATTGAACTGTTGATTTTATAAATGGTGAAGAAGTATAAAAACTTCAAGTTGTTTAGGTGTCTGTTTTTAGTAAGATCTTTAAAATACCAATATTTATAAAGGTCCCTAAAGCTCATAAATGTATCTGGATGGAGAGGTAAAATTAACAACAAAAATAAATGTGGACAGTGAAGTGGGCCAGTCTATGGGAGGCTGAGGTCTGGAATCTATTCCAGATAATTGCAATGTGAGATGAGAAAAAGAACAAAGATCAAATGAGAGCTACAGACTAGAGCATCGTATTCTGGGAAGTTCATAGTAGGGAGATACCAGTCAGGAGAGTAGGTGTCTAAGGTGGAATTTAATCCCAAAGTTTGCAGGAGAGACAAGGTAAGGAGACAGAACTTCTGGTAGGAAAACATACTTCAGAAAATAGCAAGCGTACTATTCACAAAATCGGTGCTATTGGAACCGAACAGTAATAAAAGATATCCTTCCAGCAGGGAGATTTTGTCTATAGGAAAGGCACAGCTTTGTAAGATATTAATAATAAGTAAAACCCCACAAACTATGATTAGATGATTAGGATATTTAGTAGTTCAAGAGTCAGGTAACCTAACTCATATATGACCAGTTCAATTTTTATAAGCAATATACATAAGGAAAATGTTTCCCTCTTTGTTTAATGTGCATTTTCTCAAAAAGAGTGGAGAAATATTCCTAATATTATGCCACAATTATAATCCATGATAAAGTGATTATAATATAATATACAAAACCACACAGAGTCTAGGGAGTACCTTACATCAAACACATTTATATTCTGAAGTAAAATACATGAAAATCATAATAAATGGGATAAATAACTACATACCACTTAAGGTTAGATTTACTGCCAAATGGATTTTGGCCCCCAAATTAAGGAGGAAATATTCAATTCTAGGTGCTTTTTTTTGTATAAGTGATTATGGACCTGCTTATTCTTTATTAAATAATAGTCACTGGGTTATATTTTCTCTCTTGCATGAAATTCTTCCTATATTAAAGGAGATATTATCTTCGTAGAGAAATATGTTGTTCAGATTTGAAAAGGAGGCCAAACTCACATAGCAGGTAAGAAACAGAGACGCGAGTTTTTGCAAGGATTCAGATTATCACTGGATTCCTGATAGCTTCCCTCCCAAATTCCAAGGTGTTCTCAATGCCCCAGGCTGGCCAGTTCTTTCCACTTTCTGTACTACAGAGAAGGTTACATGTTCTGAAGGTAATATTACGCATCTGCCCCCCTCTTCACTATATCCAATTTTTCAGTTTCAAATGATTCTGCTTTCAGTTAGCTCTTATAAAGAAAGAAACAATTCAATTTACTTATAATTAAGAATTTATTACCTATATACACTTCTTTGTCAATACTTATCAAGAGCAATTGATTTTTTAAAAAGCTGTCTTAAAGAATGTGATAAAATTTATTAGTATACACTTTGGCAGAGATTCGGTTAATTCTCTGAAATACAACACAATTAGAGAAAGATAATTAAAATATAAATAATTTTAATAATTAAATAATTGGCTTTCGAAATTCCATTTTTAATACCGAAGACCTTGTTGAGATCATCTTTTTTTTTTTAAGATTTTATTTATTTATTTGACAGAGAGAAAGATCACAAGTAGGCAGAGAGGCAGGCAGAGAGAGAGGGGGAAGCAGGCTCCCTGCTGATCAGAGAGCCCGATGAGGGGCTCAATCCCAGACCGTGAGATCATGACCTGAGCCGAAAGCAGAGGCTTAACCCACTGAGCCACCAAGGCATGTGACCTTTTATGTCTAGTTTCTTTCATTCAGTATAATGTTTTCAAGTTTCATCCATGTCATAATATGTGTCAGTACTTCATTCCTTTTTTAAGATTAAATAATATTCCATTTTATGTATATACCACAGTCTGTGTTCATTTCTCAGTTCATTTACTGATGGACATTAGGGGCATAACCTTTGACTCTTGTGATTGGTGCTGCTAGGAATGTATGTGCATGTATGTTTGTTTAAAATCTGTTTTCAACTAGATAAGTGATATATAAGAGATATATAAGAGACTGGAATTACTGGGTCAGAAGGTTATTCTATGTTTAACTTCTTAAGGAACCATCAATATTTTCCTGAGTAGCTGGAACACTTTTTCCTCCCACCTGCAATGTAGGAAGGTACAGATTTTTCCTTGTCCTTGTCAGTTCTTATTAGTTGTTATTTCTTTTTTATCGTAGCCATCCTAGTGAGTGTGAAGTAGTTCCTCACTGTGGGTTTTGATTTACATGTCCCTAAGGACCAATGGTGTTGAGAATAATTTCTGTTCATCTTCCTTGGGAAAATGTGTCTCTTCATTGGGAAAATGTCTTTTGTCCATATAAAAATTAGATTGCCTTTTGTTATCGAATTTAAATGTTCTTTATATATCCTGAACACCAGATATTTATTAAATATGTGATTTATAAACATTTTCTCACCATCTGTTACCTTTCTTTTCATTATTCATGTATCATACAGTTGTCTTCCTTTTTTTATCCAGTCTTAATTTTTTTTTCACTATTTATTTATTTTGCCACTATATGGATTATTTTCTTTCCCTTTATCCATTTTCTTAATAAACTGAGAATCATGCATTTAGACATTACCCATAAAATTTAACATTCATAAAAAATGAAGTTTAAAGTTAACCAACAGTGGTGCCTGGGTGGCTCATTTGGTTAAGCGGCCAACTTAGGTTTCAGCTCATGTCATGATCCTAAGGTCCTTGGATCCAGCCCTGCGTTAGGCTCCTCCTTCAGTGGGAGTCTGCTCAAGGATTCTCTCTCTCTCTCTGCATCTCCCTCCATTTGCTCTCTCTCTTTTTCTCTGTAAAATAAATAAATAAATCTTTTTTTTTTTTTTTAAGTAGAGTTAACTAACACTTTTACACTTATCCTAAGAAGTAAGCTGGTAGACATAACAATACTTCACAAATTATTTTTCTTCTTTTATTTTATTTAGGTCTGGGATTTTAATCTTTTTTAAATCACAAATAACAGATATCATGATTATTTTATGCAATCATTGAGATTTAATTATATGTTTACTCATTTATTAGTCAGCATACATAAAATATAACTATATTTTCTAAACCAATAAATTATTGAAAAAAGTAGCTTTATTTTACATGTTTGCAAATCTCTGCAATGTCTATCTTAATAGAAGATAGCTAGATTCTTTTCTGCTTCTGCATTTAATTGGTAGTGGTACAGACTCCAGAAAATTCACTATATATTCACGAAGGAATGCGAGTGAAACAGGCAGATGATGCTGTATTAGTATTACTACAAAAATAGTTTTCACCTTGCAGAGTCCCTGAAAGTTCAGGAGAGCCCAGGAAAGGTTGGATCACATTTTGAATACAAGCATGGAACCATATATTGAAAAGACATTTCTTATTTCAGATGTGTTGGGATAGGGTTTGAAACCAGCATTTCTTTATTAAAGATTTTATAAAAACTGTCTAGAAACTTTGCCTGAAGAATATTAAATGTCTCCTACAATTAGGTGAATATGAACATATCATCTCTCTCACTGGACTGTATCACAGTGGTAATAGTTTTAATTTTGTGTCTACAACATAAAGTTCATTTCCAGTAAATATTAAACAATCTTATTTTTTCACCATGTTGCAAAAATGAATTCAAGGTACTCAAAGCTCTGTTTAGATGATGTTGCTTTTATAGCATTTAAATGGTCAGCAGATGGAAACTGTAAAGTGTTACAGTACTTTTGATAGACTATTACTCATAACAACAAAAAAATATATTTCTGCCAGATTCTTAACTCTTCTTCCTCCTCTAGAGAAAAAAAAATAATTGCACTTGGACAGTTTAGGTCCTATTTAATTGGAAAGAATCTCCGGTGTTTTAGATCTAGCTTGTAGCATTCTCTTTACTTCTATTTTCATTTTATGTAGTTCCCTCACTAACACCAAATTGTTGCTTTTGTTTAGTTTGTTATATTAATGGACTAATATTGTGTGTCCACATTTCAGAAGAAAAATTAACATAATTTATTGTCAAGTTTTATAATTGTATTGAGTTGATAAATTATGAAAGCAACTTAAATTTATTTATGAAATAAAATATGGTGCCTAAATGAGGTATGTCTTGATCAGTTTGGGAACCCCAAATGTTGGGCAACAATTGGGGGAAGCCAACGGCATGAGAGGTGAAAGAATTCACCTCAGGCAGAATAAAGGAGATAGAAGTTTATTTAATACACCTCAAGGGCACAGAGGGCAGGATGGCTGAAGAGAGACTGTGTGCAAGGACAGAGGGTGGAGGCTGGGGGCTATTTTTTTTTTAAAGATTTTATTGATTTATTTGAGAGAGAGAGACTGAGAGCGAGCAAGAATAGAGCATGAGGAGTGGGAGGGTCAGAGGGAGAAGCAGACTCCCTGCTGAGCAGGGAGCCCGATGTGGGACTCGATTCCAGGACTCCAGGATCATGACCTGAGCCTAAAGCAGTTGCTTAACCAACTGAGCCACCCAGGCGTCCCCTGGGGGCTATTTTTAAAGAGGGAGGTTGAGGAGGTATGGTGACATTTGGAATTCTTGCTTTTTTGGTAACTGTGCCTCATTGCAAGTCCCACTGGTCAGTTAGGGCATATGGATATTTTAAAGGTGTGTCACCTGATGGGCCTGTCTTTATTCAGCTGGGGGTTGGGGTCACTTTGGACCCTTCTGTCTTCCATTGCTCAAGTCTGTTTGCCTAAAAGCAGCCTCTACATAAGAGATTTATGTTCAGAGCACACAGAGAAGTACAATTAGTACTCACCAATCCTAGCATGCTTCTAAGTCACTACAAAGAAAGTTGCTTCAAGAGACCTATGTTCACATAAGTAAATATTCAAAAATTCTTTAAGATAGGTATCCTTTTCTGTTTTCACTTTCTGGACAAAAAGCTAGTTTTTGTGCAAAACTGAAGCAACTATCTTTATTATTTCAATTCTATTTAAATTAGTCCCAAATGTTCATATTATCATAGCAAAGTCAAGAAAAACTGAACTGATTAGTCAAGACTGGGTTACAGTACAGTCTTCTTCATCTACGATTACATTTGTCATATTGTATTTTGGTGTTCCAGAATAAGTCAAATGCTTTTATACTTCAGATAAGTATTTCCATGAGAAAAAACAAAAAACAAAAACCAAACAAACAAACAAACGAACAACAACAACAAAAAACCATCTCTTTTGGCCTCTTGCCTTTGGAGATCTCAGACTCATTTTTAAATAAGTGCTCAGTGGATCTGTGGTGAGCCAGGCTCCTCGGTTAAGAGGGTTTGCTTTCTGAGATAAGTAGATTGTATAATGTTTGAGTCAATTATATGCATATTTTGCATATTCTTGGAATGATGAATGAATTTTCACTTTGGTTTTAAATCTAGGCTAAATGACAGTGGCTACTGGATTCTAGCTGTTTAGGATTGTAAGGCTGCAGGGTATGGAAATACTGGACCAATGTTTTGTATATTCAGACACTGGTTTACAACTTAGGAACACTCAGATATTATCAGACTGAGATGAAAATATCAGAGAAAACATCAGTAATATTATGTAGAAGGTGAAAAGATGGAATAATGTGGTTGTGAACAGAATACATTTTATTTTTATTGAGCCTAAGTTATGAGAAATTTTAGATATCAGTAAATCTTAAATGTCATTTGATTTTCTTAGTAGTTTCATGAGTTGCATGACAACTGTTTTTGATTAGAGTATTAGCTATATTTGTAATGGGCAGCATACTTTTTGTTGGCGGTGGTGTTTAAATTAACCATTTTTTCCAAAGGTAGCTAAATCTTAGCTTCTCTTTAAAAGGGGGTCCTCCAGTAAGGAAAGGACACAGTCTCTCACCCCTGAAAACTTCGAAGATATTTGATATATACTCCTTTTAGGTTATTTTGGTCATACTCTCTGTCATTGTGATTATTTATGTGCATATCACATACCCACTGGTGGGAAACAGGATTCTTGAATCCGATTCATCTCTGCATAGTGCCTTGTAGAGTAAGTTGCTTAAAAAAAATGTTCAGTAACTATTGATTTGTTGAAGAAACCACTTTGTGAGAAATACAAGTTACCAGAGACAGGGTCTTGACACAAAAGTAGTAGAAATATTATAAAGGACACATTAAAGCTGTACCTGAGAACCACCAAGAATGAACCCTAAAAATAAGCTATAAACTTGAAGGGATTATGATGTGTCAGTGTTGGCTTATCCCTGATAACAAATGTACCATTTTGGTGAGTGATGATAATGAGGGACACTATGTATTTTGGGGGTTGGGTATATACGGACAATCTCTGCACCATCTTCTCAATTTTGTTATAAACCTAAAAATGCATTACAAAAAATTAATCTAGGAAAAAAACCTGAATGTTTGGGATGACGAACCAGATTTTCACTTCTACTGGATGTTTGAGGATAGTGATTTGTGACTAACACTGACCAACTTCCAAAGTCATCATTATTTTTGGGGAGGAAGAGAAAGAGAAGAAAGACAAAAAGAAGGAAAAAAAAAAAAAAACTTGTAGAAAAGCCAAATAAGCAGGGACAGGCAAGGTTTTGTTTTTAACCTTATTTGCATGACTATGCTTTCTGACTCATAAAATGCTTCTACAAAAACACACTAAAATATCTGCTGAGAACCCATAGCTACATTTTATTTTAATGCTGAAGCAAACTTTACTTCTGTTTATAAAAGGTTTCACTTTTAAGTCCAATTAAGAAAAAAAAAAAAACTTATTTGAGGCAAATTACACAAACAGATACATAGAGGAACTGCCGTCTCCTTGCAGTCTTGGTCTCTTTCAAATTACTTTGAATTTCTTTCAGAAAAAAAAATCACTGTTTAATTCTGTTTCTTATTTCCTTCCCTTAGGCATAGTGTTATACCTCATTTAGGGCCATGGAAAGATTTTAGAATTCAGTTTCCCTTTCATAAATGTGGAAAAAACTTTAAACAGTGACTTCAGTGAGCTTTTTGCCTCTATTTCTTGTAAGCTGAGTCTTAACTGGCTCCTGATGGAATAAGATGACCACAGTTTACATTCATGACTAATATACCACATTTAACTCCTCATGGGATACAGGTTCACTGTATTCCCCTCAATCTTTTGGACTTCTTGATGATATAATCAATGCAGTGGCAAAACCAAGATTGGTTCTGGAAGAAGCTTCACCATGATCATATAGCATGTGATATACTTAAAATATCCTAAAATTCTAAAATATTGAAAACTCAAAAACAGCAAATTACAACAATATGGTTTCAGTGATTCAAATTTTATGTAATTGCCAGCATTATTAAGTCCTGATTTTTGTATCTGTCTAAAAAGAACAAGCAAATGCTGAAAAGTTATTAAAATCTCGTTTAAAGTCCGTATTCTAATAATCATAAAATTTATTTTAAACAAGGTGACTTGGTGGTTATTGCTACCCTACCTAGTTACTGAAATACAACAAACAGAAGTTGTGTTTTGCTGCTGAACATAGTATCTCCTATACACTGCTTCCTCTGGAATCCCTTCCCGTGACCACAACTCCCATCTTCCCACTCACTTTTTCTTTATGGGTGAGCATGGCTATTCTAAAGGTATCCTAACCTCATCGGATTGCAGCCAAACAGGGCTCCCCTTTTCAGGTTGCTCTCTTAAGCATTGCATATATTCATTGAGTTATCTTCTCCTTGGATATTTCACAAGAAATCAAAATACAAATCCCAAACGTGGTTGCAGTTTCTCCTACCAAATGTTCTCTTCTTCATAAGCCCCCTATATTGATGAATGACTTTACCATATACCTCCTTTCTCAAGCTAGTCTGTGTCTGTCCCTCATTATCACTGTCAAGAATCTATGATTCTTTTTGTTTAGTTTTACCTACTTGATCACTCTTGAATTTTCTCCTCCTCTGTGACCAATTTGTTAGGCTCTCGTGATTGATTGTTTTGAATAGGGCAACAATTGTCCAATGCATTAAGATTTTAGCCTTTTGCATTAAGCCTTTTTGCTATTAGCCTTTTGCATTTTAGCCTTATGCATTAAGATTTCAGCCTTTTTCCATATCCATAATCCATTTTCAGACTATAGTCTATTGTCTGGATGAATATTTGTATGTCATATTTGCCTCAGGAATTCAAAATAGATGTTGTAATAGAGTTCCTAGAAGTCCTCCCATGCAAGAGTTTAACTTACCATAAATGTGAATTTTCAAAATGTATTTTTAAAAATAATGCCCTTTTTTGTTAAATAATAGCCATCAATATTTAAGGAACTACACTTATATAAAAGTATCCAACGTGGTCTAACATAAGACAGTAGCTGTGCATATGAGAGGAGGAAAGATATATGACAAATATTTATGTGATAATATAAAAAAGATTAGAAAGTTAATTGGATATAAAAGATTTGGTATCAAAACTAACTCTCGAGATTTTTTTCAGTTGCTCTGAAACTTTCCGCATAAGTTTCCTCATCTAGACAGTAACAGTAGGACAGTGTCAAGAATTAAATGAGTTCATATGTGTAAAGAACTTACCTTCATTTACAAGAATCAGATGAGTCCTATAGGGACATTCATTTTTCCACTTAATAAATACTCTAAGGCACCGTGTTATATGCTGGACATACCAATTAAGTAAGGACAATTCTTGTCTCACGGAAGAGACATGACCTCTCTGCCCAGGCCACGCCACCTCAGCCAGAGGAATCTGGAAGGGAGGTTGGGTGTGGAATTCAGTAGTAAAAATATAAGAAACGCAGAGTCAAGTGAAGAGCCACTGGTGCCTCCGTGCTCTGCAGGTGTCTGGTGTGAAGACAAGATCCATGGAGGTTTTTTCCTAGTTTGGAAATATTAATTTAATTACTGACTTCCTCTCGGGAAGACACAGGAACCTCAAATAAAGGTTTTTTTTTTTTTAATTTTTTAATTGGCAGCAGCATGTTGTTGAACTTGGATAGTTAGGGTATGACAGCCAGAATAGTAGGGATAAATATGGAAAATTAGTTCTTTATTGCATTAAAACAATTGCTTTGTAAAATAGATAAAATAAAATTTCCATTAACTGTAAACATCTGATAACCTTAGGCTACCATTAAGAAATCCTTTAATCCTGTGAAAACTATGATTAGGACCAACAAAATACATAGATTATAGCAAAGGCCAAATCATGACCATGTATTTCAATCCATGCATAAATTTTATGCAACAGTCTATGAATGTTTAATATAATTGAATTGCATTTATTTGGTGTAACAGTGCATGAAACAGAGTGCTTTGAATGTGAATAGTTTGCAAATACTTAAAAAAAAGATGGAATTATATACTCAAAACAATATGTGATAGAACACTGAGATATGTAGACATCTTAGAGAAAGGCAAATATATGTTTTCATGCTTCTTCTATAATTAATTAGAAATGACAAAAATAAGACCTTATGTGAAGTCTCAGAGGGAAATGAGTGTGAACACATTGCATCATATGTATACCAGATTACTTTGTAGTTTGTAGCATGAGATGGGTAAAACATATGAGTCAAACTTGATATTCATAAATGCACTTTTCTAGGCTCAATTTTCATATAAAGTATAGGATTTCAATAAAATAATTAAGAAGTTTTAAAAATTCTGTTGTTATTTCTAAACACATCCATTAATTCACCATTTCCCTAGGGCCCACCAAATGCAAGAAGCTATATTAAATGCTTGGATAAAAGATGAGTGTCACCCTTGCCACTTAGTATCTAAAATTTGTCTGTGGGAAGCTGATATAAAGAAAATGTCCTTCCATGTTGGCAGAAGTGGTAAGAAAAACACTGACAGCCTCATGAGATAGCAGCAGAAAAAAATAAAAATCATTTAAGAAACTCATGATAACATGCAGTGATTGTGAAGATGAATTGTGCTGTGCCTGGTTTTCATTAATAGAACATCTTCTTGTATCCTTTTATACTGGTAAATCAGTACCTAAGCTACCAACCATGTTAACATGTCATTGTTGGAAGACCTGAGAACAAAATGAAAATAAACCAAACCAATTCTTTAATATGGAATATATCACTGAGACCTGAGATTCAGGAGGTCCTTGAAAGTTTTTATACTAATCGCAACCAATTGAAGGAAAGGGAAAGAAATGGGAGGAAAAAAGAAAAGAAAAAGAAAGAGAATAAGAAAGAATCTTAACATGGTACACTAATGGAAGATTATCTTCAAATAGATTTTTTAACAAGCTCTTTCTTTTTTTTTTTTTTAAGGTTTTACTTATTTATTTGACAGACAGAGATCACACGTAGGCAGAGAGGCAGGCAAAGAGAGAGAGAGAGAGAGGCGGGCTCCCCGCTAAGCAGAAAGCCCTATGTGGAGCTTGATCCCAAGACCCTGAGATCATGACCTGAGCCAAAGGCAGAGGCTTTACCCACTGAGCCACCCAGGTGTCCCAACACGCACTTCCTTTTCAAAAAGACAAGCAATTGATGTTATATAACAATTGTTAACATGTATTTAATGAACGTTTACCTACCACCTCCCAATACAAGATTTTTTAAAATAGATTTTGTGCTGAAATTCAATATGTTGTGCTTGTAGAAAAATTAAACACTGTCCAAGTGGTCCACCATAAAAATAATAAAGAAGAGTAAAAGCATTATGAAGTAAACTATTTTTAATATGTAACATTTATGATGTGCACAATTTTGACAAAATCTTAGTTACTAATGGATAGGACATTAGATTTTAATAAACAGAAATTTCCTTTATTCTGCCTCGCCTTGGCAACAGAGTCAAAATACAACCATGTATCAATATCAGTGTTCTTTGTCAGAGTTCTCCCTTATTTTATTAATAACATTAATAATGATATTTATGAACACCCATTTATGGATACTCATTACCTGAAATGTATCTTTATTTCATTTAAATAGTAAATGGAGATAGCTTTAGTCCAATTTAGAGGCTTCATTATAGCAGAGTCAATCCAGGTAAGAAACTGATCTGAAGGCTTCCTATTTCTCTGCAAAGAATAGAACAACATAATTTTTAACTGAATCAGAATATATGCTTTTTTTTTTAATTACCTATTAAAAGATAGGAAAAGTGTTGCTTTTTATTTTATATTAGTTTCTACAATAGTTTACTTTCATGGTACTACCTACATTTGTGTTAATTAGTCAAGTGTCTCATATCCATACCTTATCTGTCTATAAGCACTGTTTTAACTAAATGATATTATCCACATGTTTCTAGAATAAAGTGAATGTTGTCTTATATTCTTCAAATAGATTAAACCACCATTAATTTTCCTTCAGTGAAGACTTTATATCATCTTTACAAACTTCAATCACCATAATGCTTTCGGGAAATATTGTGGTGAACAGATCTTTTTGCCTGCACTGAAGGGTCCCAGCAGGATTTATGAATTATGTTCCATATGTCTCTGTTGCTACTCCTTTAATGTCAATTTCTTTCATTTTCTGTTTCTTTCTTTGTACCTTTTCAAATGAAAGGATTGAAAAGTTGTCTGGGCAAATCTGATAACAAAACATGTAAATTCAGCAGGCATAATATTATAATATTTCTGAGTAATGCACTCTAACCTGAAGGTAAATGGGCAATAGTTTTACAATTTTCCTACATGGGGCTTGTGATGTTCATTTTTCTAATGGTCACTTTTCCTTCCTGCTTAGATTTAGTTTCTCTAATAATTCTTGGTTTCTGGTTTTGTTCCAGATACTATATATTGCCAGAAATCTGCTGAGTAGTAAGTAAGACTTTACCACCCAAAAATTAGTGAAGTACACTAATACGAAGACTAGTGAATCCTACAGTCTTGGTATATCACATAGAAGGGAGCTGAGGAGTAACAGACTTAAATAATTTAAGCTTAAGAAAATCAAGACATAAGTGTCTGTGTTATTTCTTTGTTAATATCCTTATTTGAAGGTGACTCAAGGTAAATCACATTTTGAAAACTAAACATTGTACAACAAACATTGGTCAATAGGATTAAATAATCATTATTTTTAGCATATATAGTTAGGTACATATTTGTTAACATATCTATACCTATACGTGATCCTTACTGATGGAGTGGGAGGATATGAGAAAGAATCCTGGCTCATTTAAAACTAAGCATAAAGAAAACTCTACTTTCAATGATCAGTAGCCTTCTCATTGATCACTGCATGTCATGTTTGGTTTCAGGAGTGATCCTCATAGCTCAGCATCTAGTATTGATAATACATTAAGTCTTTCAGCTCAGAGTCACCTCTACAAGCTGTGGTTTGAACGTGAGTTTACAGATGAATCATTGTCTCACTGCCTTTTCTTCTCTCTGTCACCCTGCAATAAATTACATGGTAACTCTTTACAACTCACAATTTAATAGCCAAATATAAATGGGCTACATTTGCAATGTTTTCTTTGTCACAAAAGTCTAAGAAGCAAACATTTTTTAAAAAATGACACTTTCATGCTAATTATAAGAAATTACCATGAATTCATTTTTTAAGAAGAAAGTGGCAATAAGTAAAACAATACCATGTGATATGACATATCTTTAAATAGTAATGCAATTTCTTTATTTTTAAGGTAAAATTAAGTAGATATAAAATGCAAATCTAAATATACTTAAAATGAAACAAAAATTAATGTTTATACTCAATATTTTTTTCAGTATCATAATTACTAACTTTCTAGATGCAGAGAAACAAACTGTGTCTTTCACTTATGACAGTATTAAAACTTCTGTGTTTCAAACATATCTAGAATAAACTGATTCAATTTTTTTTAAAAAGTCACTTTATTATTGATTAAATATCCTGTTTTTTTCACCTAAGGTGTGATATTTGAATATGTCTGAAAAAATTCTATTTGCTTCTTTTCTTTACCTATGTATTCCATTCCATGTATATCCATGGCCTGTGCTTGGTAGGATAGCTTGGTCAATGGAAATATTAGAATTTAAGTTCCTCACAGAAGTGACAATGACATTAATGGAAGCATACCAAGCTGGTTTATTACAGAATGTAACAGTCGTAGGAATGGGAAGCAAAAAGAAATTACGTGGGAGTGTTACTTCTTGCTTCATCTATTGCAATTTCTCTCAATTTTTGTCTTTATTCAACTTAATTTTCACTCATAATTCAGTCCATATTCATACAAATGAATTACATATCTATTTTCTGAATCTCCTATTGGCATGAAAGTTTTTTTTCCCCATTGTATGTCTTGCATGTATTTCTATTATGTGTCTTGCCTGTATTTATCAATTACATTCAATAAATATTAAATATATAATTGTTTACCAAAAACATTAAACAATCAATAGCTATAGTGTTGCTTTTTCTATGCTTCTCTTCCCAGCCAGCTTTATTGAGATATAACTGACATATGACATAGTATAAATTTAAGATATAGGAGATGTTAATTTAATACATTTATATATTACAAAATGATTGTCACTATAGCATTAGCTAATACCTCTGTCCTATCACATAGTTACCATTCTTTTTTGAGACAAGAACATTTAAGATCTACTGTCTTAGCAAATTTCAAACATATAAAATGGCATTATTAACTATAGCTGTACATTATATCCCTAGAACTTGTTAATCTTATAACTGGAAGTTTGTAGCCTTTGATCAACAGTCCAATTTCTTTGCTTCTCATTTGTGTGTGTGTAATCTTTTGAAGTTAGAAATCTAATTTCGATACTGATTTTACAGTTAGCAGTTAACATATCTGCATCAATAAAAGCATATATCTAGATTACCTTTATAGACAGGTTTGACTTTCACTTTTACAGTCTGTAATTATGGGGTATACATTTAAAGGCATCAAGAATTCCAGGTAGTAGTTTGTAATTGCCATTAATACATTCCTAGAAATTAATTGAAATTAATACATTCTTTGCAATACTTCAAAGCCCTTGTTTTGGCTTGAAATACTATAGGGGTAATATGTTTACCTGCTTATGGTTATGAGATGTTGTTAGGCAATAGTGGAAAAAACACCTTTATTCCTTTGAGCTCCTTCATGCTTGTTTCTGCTTCTTCCAAAATTTCTGTTTCTATAATGGTTAAAGACAAACTAGAAAGCGTATGCATCAGGGGAAAAGGCTTGGATGGGATAGAATCTGAGAACATTCTTTAAGGCCAGCCTTAAGAAATTACTTTTGCCCACCTAAAAGTAGAAGGCACTGTAAGAACTAACCTGAGAAGTGTGTTGCAGCCCCTTGGCAAGTCCCATTGGCATTAACTATCAGAAAATGTGAGGGGAAGTCAACAGTAATTCATGATTGTGGAACAAGGACTGTGACTTTGAAAGCATTTTCTGTGTTAAGGTTCTACCTTCCATGTGTTTACGCAGACTCTCTGGGGTGTGGTATAAATCTGCGTGTATTTTTTAAATGGCAGTTTCACTAGTGGCACCATATAGACAACATACCCTCTTCACCCTACATCAAAAGGGCAATAAAATGTTGCCCTTCAGAAAATGACTATAGTGCATTGTGTGTGCTTTAGTCGAGTATGATCTGTTTTTGATATTAGAAAGATCTTAAGGAAAAGTGGGAATTGAGCAGAGGTCTAAAAATTATTCAGGTGGAATATCAGAGGTCATGCTTATAATAAGGCAATGTTACCACAGGCAAAAAAGAAGAAAGAATGTTTCACTTTCACCAAGTGAGTTGTCATTACCCCATTTTGTTGTATTTAGCCACACAGCCCAATTGAATACATTTAAATCAAATTACTATTTGAATTAATATGCTTGGATTTTGGTCACTAGAGAATAAGAGTGGATTGCCTCAAGTCTGATGTGTAGATAGATAACTGATACCCTAAAAGTCTGTGTGTAGATATACTTAGACAGTTAGACACATATTTAAATCACTGTACATGTATGTATTCTATATATTTATATATAATAATTACAGAAAGATGTGAACATAATAGGTAAGAGAAATGGGCAAGGAAAAGAAAATCTTCGAACTATCTCCTACTATTTGTTATCATCTCTGGCCAGGTTCCTGATTTGGTTACTCTTCATAGAGAAAACAATTCTTTCTGATTTTAAGAATGATTGACTAGGGCATCTGGGTGGCTCAGTCGGTTAAGTGTCTGCTTTTAGCTCAGGTCATGATCCCAGGATCCTGGAATCGAGTCCCGTATCAGTCTCCTGGCTCAGTGGGGAGTCGTCTTCTCTCTCTCCTGCTGTTCCCCTTCACTTGTGCTCTCTGACTCTCTCTTTATCTGTCAAACAAACAAACAAACAAATAAATAAAATCTTAAAAAAAAAAAGAATGATTGACTAATGGAATGCCATGCCCCCCATCAATATCAATTTATTCACATCTTAAAGCAATATTTGAAATTATTAACTCCATTGCTATTTGTTTTGAAATGAGAAATTGATTGAAATGGATTTGATAATCCTTACTTGCTAAAACAGATGCTGAGAAAAGATTCGCAACTACCTGGGTATTATATCACTTCAAATTTAATATTAATGACTTTCTCTGACAGCCTTCTAGAGATAAGAAGGAAATACTTTCTTTTTAATATAGGTAGTTCTTTGCTCAGTATGTGTGTGTACTTCCCTGTGCCTGAATTTAATAAACTTCGTAAGAGTAATAAGAGCAAAGATGCCACTTACTGCTTATATTTAGTGCACAAATAACTTTGATTATATAAATGTTAAATTCTCTTCTGACTATGTATTTCATTTAAGGCCATATACAAATATTTGAGATATGGTTTATGTAGTATTCATAGTGAATATGGTTTATAAGGTTGTTAACAGTGTCATAAATATTACTGATTAACTCTAGGGCTACTACTTTTATAATGAAAGCATAATTTAAACTGAGACTAGTAAGACCAGTCAGTAGTTCATGAGGTAGGATGTTTGAGAGGATAGATCAGAAAGAAAACAGATTTCATGGAAGCATGTAGAGACATGGAAAATATGTGTGATATGTTTCAGAATGGATATGAGAGTGGCTGCTGCTCAAGACTCATAACATAAGGAAAAAAGACATAGAGATGTGGTAGAATTGAAAGAAAAAGACATGAGTCTGTACTTAGTCCCAACATGAAACCATTTGTGTACAATTTCAAGAAGGTTATGCTTCTTGAGTCCAATAAATGAGCACCTTTGGAGTTGCTTAAAGCGGGATAGAACTGGGTACTATTGGGATTACTTAAATGATTTCACGGGGGGAGGTGGTTTTGTGACACATTCACATAGTATTGCAGGCTACCTCTGAAAGGGGTACTGGACCTGCAGAGAAGATCCAAAACCTCTCCACAGTCCTGGGACGGAGAGCTGTGAAGCTAGCATATCTCTGATGAGATGAAAAATGGATTCTGAACAGCTAAAAGGAAATAAATGGTTGATTTTTCTTTTTAATTGCTAACTAAATTTACACTGGATTTTACTATTTTATAATGTGTTCTTTCACATTATATAAGGGAACAAAGTAGATTATCTTTGTACCTTAGTTAAACTATAATATGTTTTAAGGAGTTACAAAGTAAAAATAATGCTTCAGAAAAATGTTTGCTAATATTCAGTGAAACTTGTTGTTTCAAGAAATCAATAATAACAGCAGTTTCTATAGTAACCTTTCCAAAGAGAAATAGTGAAATCACAACAAAAAAGAAATACCCGTGCAAACACACAAAGATTGCATTTGATGAATAAGTCTTCTTGTTGATTCCGAAGAGCTAATAAAATGAGGAATCAATTTTCTATAAAGCAAAGTCTATTTTTGAGCAGAGTTGCTCATTGGGAGTGGTAAATTAGGATAAATTACAGACTTTAAATACTTTACAAATATATCTTAATTGCTTAAAAATACTATTCATATATTTTATTTACTCATGTATTGTATGTACATATGTCTTCATTTTGTGCCGTTTCCCTTAATTGTGGGTTCATTTATCCTTTCTAAGTTGTTCAATATGATGAAGAGAAAAATATGCCATAAACCACATTATAGTTTTACAGTGTTAGGTAAAGCAGGCAAGAAAATTGCTAAAAGTAGAAAGATGATAATTCCCAGTTACTGAGAAAATATAGTAATGTGTATCTAGATCTACACCAATTGTCAGTCTTCTTTTGGAAGATTCTGAGTATATCAGAACTTACATGTGGATATTTTATAAATTCCAAAGGTGACAAATGGGCACTATATATGTATAATATATATGAGAAACGTATATGTATGTATATGAGAAGAAATAGTTTATTTTACATTCTATAAAGGTTAGAAAAAAAGGCTGTTCTTGGCATTTGGAAACTTAGTATTTCTGGAAGGTCCAAATGGCATCATTATTTTTAACAATACATGTAAGTGGACAAAAAATAGGAAGGTGATTTAAGGTCCAAATATTGTTTTTATATTATTTCTACTATAAACTATAACATTCAAAATTCAAAACCAATCTTTTGATTTTACTTGCAGCTAAGTTTTTGATGCATTATATTGATGAACTTTTGATCTTGGTTGCACTTTAGAAATATAAAGATTAATCATGCTAGTATAATTTGATTCTTTTAAAAAAGATGGACTCTGTTATGTTTCTCCAATATATTATGTTTGTTGACTCTATCCAGATGCTAGGAGGCTGGATGACCCTTGAATTAGATCCCATCAACTTGGCTTGCATATACATTGAGATAATTCAAATGATTGTGATTTCCAGTTCTTAGTTGCAAACTTTCCGTAAGGTTTATAATATATTCTGCCAAGTTGTTTTTAAATTGTGCAAATGTGTCTCTAATGAAACAACACCACAAATAGGCAAGAAGAGAGTACTAACTTCAGAATAGCAGATTTGATGAGGAATTTTGGCATTTTCATTTGCCAGCTATGCAACAATGGGTTGTTACCTATTCCAAAGTGTTTTTCAAAATGTATGAAATCTATTGGGTCCTAAGAAAAGAAAAGAGCTAACACATGTAAATTGAACACATTTTACTCAATTCAGCATTCATTCATTAAGTATTCACTTTAAGGAAGATACTGTGTTGAATGGAAAGGATTTAATGATAAAAATCCCATGGGCAAAGAACTTAAAATGTAGGGAAAATAAGACAAGTACGTAGGTATCTCATGTATAATGGAATAAATTACCTAAGAGCAATTCAGTCACAGTATTGTATGGTGATAATGGAGTTAGTTGTTGGTTAGTTATTTTTGTTGTTGTTGTTATTGTTGTTAAGGCACGTAAAATCTTGATTTTGACCTCTAGATAGAGAGATATATCATCAATCAATGAGTAGGGTTTTTAAGGACTTTCCAAAGAGAATGATAATGTGCATGGCTTGGAACAACAAATGGGAATTCAAAATTTGAATGACTAGTATGGGGATAAGTGATAACTTGTAGGTTTGTAGTCATCTCCCATTAATTACATTAAAATTACATTACAAAACTTACATTACAGAACGTTTGCCCTAAGAATCACATGTTTCACCTCAGGCTAGGATAGCCTACCTTTTTGATTACTTGAGGTTCTGATTATACCAGTTTTCTTCTCTTCACCTTGACAGGAGATTTATAGATGTTCCTATTTCCCTAATGTCATCTGATGTCTTAACCATTGAAAGGCATCCAGCTAATTCATTTTAATATTTTCTTATTTTTACATTTTAATATTTTTATTTTTCATTTTAATGTTTTTCTTATTTCTTATTTTGATATTTTTATTTTCTTATTTTTATGATTTATGTATTCCCAAGGCATGGGGAGAGGTGTTGGGCAGAGGGAGAGGGAGAGAGAATCTTCTTTATTTTTTTTTATTATGTCCAATTAGCCAGCCAGCATATAGTACATCATTAGTTTTTTATACAGTGCTCAATGATTCATTAGTTGCATATGACACCCAGTGCTCATCACAACACATGCCCTCCTTAATACCCATCAACCCGGTTACCCCATCTGTTCATAGTAGTAATGTCTGCAATAGCCAAACTGTGGAAGGAGCTGAGATGCTCTCCAACAGATGACTGCATAAAGAAGATATGGTTCATATATACAGTGAAATATTACTCAACCATCAGAAAGGATAAATACTGACCATTTGCATCGGTGTGGATGGAACTGGAGGGAGTTATGTTGGATAGAATCTTGAGGCTCCCCACTGACTGCAGAACTTTACTTGGGGCTCCTTCTCACAACCCTGAGATCATGACCTGAGCAGAAATCAAGAGTCCAATACTTAAATGACGAGGACACCCAAGTGCCCTTACATACTGGGTTTTTGACAGAGTAGGTCCCTAATGATTTTGCAAGGATGAATTGTTTTATTTTGATATTCAACTATAAAATAATTCTGTAAGGGCAGAAACTGGACAGAATAATCATATTTTGCTTGATAATCTTTATTGCAAATGCAATTACATCCTTGGACAGTACATTTCTTTTTAATCTATATATAAAATTTCACCTGTCAGAATGCCCATTTATAGTTCTTCATAAATTCCTTCAGTTCTGATTAGAACTTTAAAAAAAAGTTCTATGGTAGGAGCACCTGGATGGCTCAGCCAATTCAGGGTCTGACTTTTGATTTTGGCTCAGTTCATGATCTCACGGTTGTGGGATCTAGCCCAGCATCCCACTTTGTGCTCAGCGGTCTACTTGAGTTTCTCTCTCTGCCCCTCCCCCCACTTATGTACGTGTTCTTCATTTCTCTAAAGTAAATAAATGAATCTTTAAAAAAAATTCTCATGGTACTGAGAAAAAGCTACAGATTTTTTTCTCTGGATTTTTTAAAAAATATTTTATTTATTTATTTGACAAACAGAAATCACAAGTAAGCAGAGAAGCAGGCAGAGAGAGAGGAGGAAGCAGGCTCCCCGCTGAGCAGAGAGCTGGATGCAGGGATCACGACCTGAGCCAAAGGCAGAGGCCTTAACCCACTGAGCCACCCAGGCACCCCTCTGGACTCTTTTTTTCCCCCCCTTTAAATTATACAGGATGGATTCTCAGGGGTATCTTCCCATATTCTCCATTTCTAATATTCTTTCCATGTATTCAGTTATGTGAAGTCCCGTGTAGATTCTTCATCTTCATCCTCTTCCTTATAACCTCTGATACATATTTTAGTATCTTAGATTGCCAGAGGAATAAAAATCACACTGATTAAAAAGGTAGTCGTGACCAGTATGAACACCATGTAATTCATATGATCTCAGAGGAATAGAGAAGGAAAATTCAACAGAGACTGCTTCCTACTGGTGACTCATGGATCGCTCAGACTTTTTACTGAAGCATTCATATAGCTTAAGGGTTTATTTCTAAAATTTAAAAACAGTGTGTGATTTAGATAATAATACTGGACTATAATTATGTAATGTGATAAATACTGCTACATTGGCAATTTTATGGCAACATATAAATGTATAAAAGTAACATGCTGTACACTTTATACTTACATGTCAAATTTATCTGATAAAAAATATGTGATTTATCTAACATCTAATTTAACCAACTTATTTTCATGAACAATATCTTGTTTTAGTCAAGTCACAGTAAAATTATTACTAAAAATACATGAAATATATTTACATTGTATTTTGTTAGTGTAATAACATATTAATGCCATAGTAACAATGACCACATAATTAATAATCAAACTTGTACTCTTTTGAGAAAAAATGTGCTTCAAAATTTAAATTATATAATTTTTAAAATACGTATATATTGGCTAGCAAAGTGATTTGTTCATGTTAGCTGCCCTATGAAATATTTTATTCAAAATATTTTACAAAATAAATATTTTCATGAAAATCAAAATAACATGCATCTGGAAGAAATTATCAGGGACATCTGGATGGCTTAGTCAGTTAAGCAACTGCCTTCAGCTCAGGTCATGATCCCAGGCTCCTGGGATTGAGTTCCCAATTCAGGATCCTTGCTCAGTAGGTATCCTGCTTCCCCCTTTGCCTTCTCTGCCTGCTGCTCCCCTGTTTGTGCTCTCTTTGTAACAAATACATAAATAAAATTTTTAAAATAAATAAATTTTTAAAATACTAAAAAACACAAATATTCACAATCCATGTATCATAAAAAGATTTATATTTAGACAGTAAACTAATATTAATAACTAATTAATTAATACTAATATTAATAAGTAAAATAACTCAAACACTTGAACAGGCTTTATAAATGATGATATATGAATGAATAATTAATTATGAAAATTTCATTAATATCATTAGTCATTAGATAAATACAAATTAATACAGCAATATGATAACAATATGCAGCAACAACAACTGTAACACCTAAAATTAAGAACACAACAACAACAAAATCCTGAAAATTCCAAATGTTAGCAAGGATGTGTAACAACTGAAACTCTTATAATACACTGAAGGAAACACAACTGAAGTGTAAAATGGTATAACCACTTTGGATAAATTTTTACATATTAACAAATTTTAAATTAGGTTTATGATCTTACAACTACCTATGATTTAGCAATTGCATATCTAGGAAATATCCAAGATAAATAGATACATACATAAAGAAAGAAATGTTTATGGGAGCTTCTTTCATAATGGTCCCAAACTGGAAGCAGTCAAATGCCTGTCAACAAGAACATAGATTTAGAAATTATCGTATGTTCATATTATAGTAGTATTTATAGACTACTAATAAGTTATCTATCCATCTATCCATTCTTTGCAAGCTGAATTAAGCTTTAGTGAATTACATTAATGAAATAAAAGTTTGCAAAGAAAAATATTTGGGGGGTGCAGTATTTGAATATTCTGATGAAAGAGTTCCAATAATTCTTGAACCAAATTTTTGAATATTATTTAACTTAAAATTTCATTACCATGGTATATCACTTAGTTAATTTTACAAAGCCATTTTCAAAGGTTCCAACTTTTATGAAATTCAGTAAGTTCTGGAAGCCTAAACAGAAAACACTTTCTAATATGCTAATGCACCTTTTGTATTTACATCTGTTTTGCCACAAAATTTTGTAATTTAGTGATTCAATACATGTGACTTTGCAAATTTGATGATTATACCATATACATTTTTTTAAATTAGGTAGGTTCTACCCCCAAGATGGGGCTTGAACTCCTGACCCTAAGATCAAAAGTCACATGCTCCACCAACTAAGCCAGCCAGACACCCCTAAAGTAACTATTTTCTCATCAAAGTTGTTTTGGATACAATTTTCATAACATGGTCCAAATACATTCCTGGTCCATAAATTTCTCATGAAGAACTTGTATTAATCAAGATGCTGTGGTCTCCCAAAACTTATATTTCTCATATTCATACCATCTACAATAACAAAACAATGTTATTTTAGATATCGGACGTTTTAAGTGAATTTACAATTGCATTTACATCAGTATCAGATGTTTATTAACAAGCTTTCCAAGTTTTGCTTTGATTCTTCAAATCTAAGGTAAAATTCAAACAAATCTTTGCCTAGATGTCTTCCTTTTCTAGAACTGATATACACATATATTAGACTGTTTTCTGTTGTCCTTATTTTCTTAAATTTTGTTTTCACTCTTTTTTCCTTTTCTTAAATTTTGTTTTCACTCTTTTTTCCTTTTAGCTGTTTTAACTCATACCCATACTTGATTAATATATTGGAATTTATGGATATTACTTAATGAACTCTTATTTTTGTATTCTTTTGTAGAAAACTGGCCAATTTATACATTAAAATAATTACAAATGTTCATGTTTCTCATTTGTAAATATCCAAACAACAGTGTGTATATATTTTTTTCGCCTTCATACCCACATCTTTTTTGCTTAAGGATATAAGAAAAGATTTCCTCATCAATCAATACACAGTAAACAGAATTTGTGTTGTACTGAGTAAACAATCCTAAGTGTACTATGATAACTTGTCAGAGGAAGAAATGATAGTGAATAAATGTCATAGCAATCTACTGCAGAGACTCAACACTCTGTAAAGAAACCCATAACCATTACTTTTAGCTTGGCTTCATCTGGTCCTATGGCTCAGTGCCTTTTTAACCACAGTGAGGTGAAGCCTTTCTCTTTGATAACCACATTCTGGAAGATAAACTAGTGTGGGCTGGTCTAGGAACAGTGAGTTCACTGTTTTCACTATTACAAGCCCCAGAGGTGGGGTTTCTGGACTTAGAAACTTCAAAAGACAGTAAGTAGAGAATTAAGGAAAACATCAAGTTAAAGTACCTATAGTACCAAGATTTATCTAAATTGTTCATTTTTATAAGTAAGTTAATATTTATATGAATATTATTCTGAATATCACAATTATAAGCATTTTAAATTACGGTTATTTTTGTCAAGACAACTCTTAGTCAGAAAGAGATCAGTCAAGACCAAGAAGAGAGAGTACCCCTTTCTTCCACTGTCAAGATATATATGGAATTTGCATAAACCTCGCTTTACTCCAGCTAAGAAAAAACACCAGCAGGAGGAATTCAGGTTTTGCATTAAAACACCTTGAGGTAGAGACACCTGGTTGGCTCAGTTGGTTAAGCAGCTGCCTTCAGCTCAGGTCATGATCCCAGGGTCCTGGGATCTAGTCCAGCATTGGGCTCCTTGCTCAGCGGGGAGACTGCTTCTCTCTCTGCCTCTGCCTGCCACTCTGCCTGCTTGTGCGCTCTCTCTCTCTCTGAAAAATAAATAAATAAAATCTTTAAAAAATATATATTAAGGGCTGAGGAATCATGGAATGTGATTTACTCTACAACAAAGTGAACTGCGTTGTCTTTACACATCGAAAAGAAAGAAGGCTTGCAGTCAAAAACTAATATTAAAAAATAAAGCTATGTTTCTTTGTACAGTTTTTGTAACTGTGAAAATCTGTTCTTATTATAAAAGATCAACTCCTTTTAAATCTAAGGTATTATAGATTGCAAAATTATACATCAATTTAATCACTACTACATTTAATGTAACATAGCTCATAATAGGTATCTCAACATGAAAAGGAGAGGCTTAGAAGTGAGGAAACATGTCATTGCTCTGAAGATCTAAAATATATCATAAATCGTAGAAGAGGAAATTTATCTTTTTTTTTTTTTCATTTATTTGTCATAGGAAGAGAAAGAACACAAGCAGGGAGAGCAGCAGGCAGAGGGAGAAACAGGCTCCCCACCAAGCAGGAAGGCTGATGTGGGGTTCCACCCAGGACCCCAGGATCATGACCTGATTTGAAGGCAGAGCCTCAACTGACTGAACCTTCCAGGCACCCCAAAGAGGAAATTTATCTTTAAAAAACTAAAGCTATTATTATCATTATCATCTAAGTGAGGGGTAGTCATAGCAATATCCTCATTAAGCCTAACACGTTGTAGTAAATATATTTAGGAAGTTTCCTATGTATCAATTCCTTTATCTCAGAAGCAATCTGACACTAGTTAATATTAAAACCACATTAAAAAGCAGTAGAAGTTTTCCCCTTTATTTCCCGCATTACTCTAACCACTGCCGAATGGGATTCTGTAACCCATCACTTCACTGATTCATTTTTTCATTAACTGAACATGATCATGTGCTTAATGATTTATATATGCTGTTGTTTCATTAATTCTTTCATTTATCTTTGTTCGTAGATGAGGGAATGAGACTTAGCAGATTTAAGGATTTTATCCAAGGATCAGCAGGTAGTGAATAACCTTTATTTATTATATTCAAAATCTATACTGATTACATTATACTACAATCTTTTGCTTTCATGTCTCTTTCTTAAGGGCAAAATTCAGATTACCAACAGGCAGCAAATATCTATGCTGAAGTAGCCCTGCTCACTTAACTTACACCACCAGCTATTTTTGCCATATACAGAAGTTTGTAATATATCTGCATATTTAAGACCATGTATTATGACATGATACAGAATGAAAATGAAATCCTGTGCCAGAGATTTGAAATGACATATAAATGTTTAGCTTCTAAAAAATCGCTGATTAAAGTAATTACACTAAGCTACACTTTTTAATTTCACACAAATGTAAAGTGGAAGAAAAGATGAAATATTCAAAGTATTTGAATTAAACCCCAAATGAATTGACATTCCTAATTCACTTTAAATGTAATTGATCCATTTGGTATCTCCCTATACTAACACTGGAATATTTGGAAGTCATAGAAATCAACATTACCAATTTCCTTTCCTGGAGAAATTTGTAATATACTTACACATGACTTCCTCCTTCCTGGCCGCCCTCCCCAATAGCAAAATTCCTTACAGTGCACTTAGTTAAAGCTAATAGGCTTTATCATCATGCCACCGCAAGCACTTACTCACTTATGCAGTTACATGATTACCTACGCCTTCCCAATGAAACTTTGAATCATTCTGTGTCAACAGATTTATGTCAGTTGCTTATTATTGTTTTTCTGAAAACTTCCACCTGCAATTTCCATGACCATTTTGTTTTACAAACTCCGTTGTTTAAATTGCATCTATTAACCCCAAATAGATTTCCTTTTAACAAAAAAAAATGCTCAAACTCCCAGAATTGCTTTTTAATTGTTGCATGCCTTGGTCTTGCTACTAATTACTCCACATATCCCAGTCCTCTAATTATCCATGTTCCATGTCAACATGACTGTCCATTCTTACACATCTGCCTCTTCATTTCCTGACCTTTTTGTATCAGTAGCCTTCTCTCCACTGTGGGGCAGTGATTGCTTTCCATGTCTTTACCGTAGGTCCCAGGATTGTTTAGGTGGAATCCAGAACTTATGTCAGACTTCCAAAGCTACTTTAAAACAAAAATTATAAGAACTCCTTAGATCTTTGTTGTTCAATACAATGGCTACTAACCACATATAGCTCTTCAAATTTTAGTTTAAATTAAATAAAATTTAAAGTTAATCCCCCTTCTTTAATCACTATAGATATATTCTAAGTTCCTAATAGCTACATATAGTTATTTCCATCATTGTGAAACATTCTATTGGGTAGCATTTCTCTCTGTAGATCATGTAGCTATATTAAATCCTAAAATTATATGTCTTCTGACCACATTCTTTTATCCTCTTTGATTTTCATTTGTCTTAATACCATATTGTATCTTATATTTTATCATGAATTCAGATTTCAAACTCCTGCTAATACTTTTAATCTTCTACACTTCACATGATTTCACATACTTCCTAATCTAGACTTGAGTTTGTGATCAGTAACTCTACCTCCAGTTGGTGTCATTTATTTATTCTCACGTATCTTACCAACTTTCAATACTGAATTAATTTTTTAATTAATTCAATCCTTTCACCAATATTTATCAACAGCCTACTCTGGATTTAACAATAAACTCATCAAGAATACAGTGTCAATAAGACAGATGAGATCCTCATTCTCATAGACTTTACTAATAAATGGAAAATGTAAATATAGAAATAAATGAACAAGAGAAATATGTCCGATGATAAACCACATTATGATACCTACAATAAAAAGACACAACTGAATTTACTACTTTTGAAGAAAGCTATAGTAATCAGTCACAGTGTCTTTCAGCATAGCACAGTAATGATCTGAGTGCAGTATTAAGAAGAAACATAAATTCAGTGGTTAGAAGTCTTTTATACCTAATGAATCAACATCATCTGTAGAAGCGCGGTTCTTCAGGTAAGATGGTTGTTGAGTGGTTGCCACTTAGAGGTGAGATTATAAAACGTAATCCATTCTTGACTGGCTTGCTTTCTGAAGCAAGCAGCTAACACTCATTGGTTATCTTACCCAAGAATGATGACTGAAAGGAGTTGTCACTGAATGATTAAACAGATTCTGATGGCCACTTGTCATAATGAATGCAATCAGTCTTTCCCTAAAGTTGTGGGAATTTTAACATTCTCAGACAAAGGAAAGAACAGAGTGATAATGATTGTTGCGAGACAATTCTCTGTTGGTTTCCTACATTTCAGCAAATCTGAGCAGATTTTGAAAGCTTTTGTTTCAGATTATCTTTTCAAAACTGCATAGGAAGCAGACATGGGAAACAGAATGTCTTTCTCCAGGGCAGATGGCAGATTTCTTTGCTGTTCAAAATAATAAAGATAGTAACTCCCTCTAGGCTAGGGTTTGGGCAGACTTGAATGTGATGCCTTCAAAATACTAGGGTTTCTTATGATTGATTTCTTTGGCTACTATGCAAATTTACTGCTTATGTGAAAGCCACCTGGGACACCTCACATCGCTCCCATGGAACAGAAGGGTCAGGGGAAATAAATGTAAACATAAAGTTTATGCTGCTTGATGTGAAATAATAACGTCTTTTGTTTCTCACCCAGGGGTTTCTTGTCTTCTGCTAACAACCAGGAAGCTGTGGTAGGCTTATTTATTAGCTTACTAGTATGGCAAAACCTCTGATCATTCCTAATTTTTGATATTAAGACTATGTGGTCCGGGAGAGGAGAATATACCCTAGGTGTGGCTTATAGATCAATGTGATATTTAAACTGTTACTTGAGGGAGACCTAGGTAGTTCTTGGTTAAGCATCTGACTCAGGCTCAGGTCAGGATCACAGGGTCTTGGGATCAAGCCCCGTGTCGGGCTCCCTGCTCAGACAGGAGCCTGTTTCTCCCTCTCACCCCTGTTTGTGTTCTCTCTCCCTGTATCTGTCTCTCTTGTTCTCAAAAAAAATAAATAAAATATTTAATAAATAAACTGTTACTTGAATCTATCTTCTGCCTAATTACTCACTCATGAATAAAAGTTACAATTAAAAAAAAAAGACAACATCTGTTCATCAGCTAACTATGAATTTAAATCTAGGGATTACTTCCTTCTAGTCAGTTCCCTATCTCTTTTCCTGCTCAGTTTCCTAATTCAAACATATAGTTTTTTCCAAGAGACCTTTAACAAAAGCTGGTGTCTAACTTTCTATCTCAGTGAAAAATAAAAATAGCTGTTGTGGTACTATTAATGTTTGGGGAAAAAAGAGGATACTTGTGGTTGTATAAGTATTAATTACTTCACTTGACTCTACTGGTACATTAAATAAATATATTTGAATAATTGCTGTATTTTCCATGAGTAACTGTAAAGTAAAATATAACAAATATATCTAGAAGTACTTAATTGTAAAGGAAATAAAATCTTAAAAGCAATAAACAAGTGTTGAATCAAATATAATTTCAAAACAAAGGGTGGAAAAACTGGACACAAATACTAGTGAATCACTTAAGCTATATCATCTTACTCAAATTAAAAACTCTCTCATCCTCAATTTTTTCCATTTCTAAAATTGAGATGATAATAGTATTTACTTAATGCATTAATGAGTTAAAGTATCCTGTACTGGGGTGCCTGGGTGGCTCTGGGATCTAGTCCTGCATGAGGCTCCCTGCTCAAAGGAGACCCTGTTTCTCCCTCTCCCTCTGCCCTTCCCCCATGCTCATGTGCACACTCTCTCTCTCTCTCTCTCAAATAAATAAATAAAATCTCTAATAAAATAATAAAAATATCCCATACTAATAAAATATCTCACAGTAAGCATTCAAAATGATAGCTCTTAACTAATATTATTTAAAAATAAAAACTAATCATGAGATGTCTGATAATAACATGGTGTATGCTTAGTACTTCATGGGAAATAAGTATTTATTTTTAGTTTGAGAAAGGCTGACAATGTCCAAATCAAAGTATAACTGTTTTTTGAGGAAATGAAATATCACATTTTTGTGGTATGAGTCAGGGGTATGAAAATGTGAGAGAAAGACAAAAATGGAAGAGAGGGAGAGGAAACAGAGAGAGGAAGAGAGAAGGAGGAATAGGAAGAGAAACCAAAGTTAACACTTACAGAATTTAGGTTCACTATTAGAATCAGAAAGACTGCCTTAGTGCAGTGTCTGACATCTCCTGGACATGAAATATTTGAGAAGACACCAGATCTTTTTAACTTCCCATTTTCTCTTCTAGAGATATCTGGTTGTATGGTTGCCTGGTGCGCCTCAGTTGAAATAGTTTTGTTCTTTATAAGGAATAACATATTCTGTACATTTTCAACATTTTATAATCATTCCATTAAACGGCATAGAATAAAAGGGTTTTTTTGGTGTGTGAATGTGTGTGTATGAGAGAGACAGACAGAGACAGGGAGAACAATATCTAAGAGGCTGCCCAGAAAGTTCACTTTCAGTAGAGTTTTATTAAGATTATTTTTAAAAAGATACAATTTGGGACACCTGGGTGGCTCAGTTGGTTGGACGACTGCCTTCGGCTCAGGTCATGATCCTGGAGTCCCGGAATCGAGTCCCGCATCCGGCTCCTGCTCCGCAGGGAGTCTGCTTCTCTCTCTGACCTTCTCCTTGCTCATGCTCTTTCTCACTGTCTCTCTCTCAAATAAATAAATAAAATCTTTAAAAAAAAAAAAAAGATACAATTTGTTTAGAATCCTACCTTGGGACATACATTTACAGATACCTAGTTTTTTTTCCCTGATATAGTCTGAGAGTGTAAAAATATTAGAGGATGTGCATAAGTAAGTATACTGTGGGCATCTCATTGTATGGTCTTAAGTGAGAAAAGAGAATGTATTTCCAGTGCAAGAAGTTTTTATGATTCCAACTTCTTAATAGATACTTATATTATCATGAATATTTTACAATGTCAGCGTCTCAATGTCATCTATATTACTATTTCTTTGACATAGCATATGCCATACCCCTGCTACTTGGAACTTTTTAAAATGTCTAATGAAATATTCATTCAGTTTCACATTTTAGAAAAGATCACAGTAGGTAACCTTAACATAAAATACATTGAGTTTTATAAAGTTTCTGTTGTACTTCGAGAATCTCCAATTAATTATGAGGTAGGTCTAAGTTGGGCCAGAGATCTGGGCAGCAAATGTGATATTTTTCAGTCACCCCACACGAACACACTGAAAAACCTCTAACAGAAGAAGACCATTTATTGGTACATTGCTATATCTTGGAGTCAGGATGGTGTAGTAAAAAAATGTAGATTTAACATTAGATTATATTAGACCTGTTACCGATTTTTTCTCAATTTTAAAAACAGCATGGGCTTGAGAAATGAGTTCAACTGCTCAGAAACATCAAGTTTTTCACTGGGAAATGGGAATCTGAACACTCTCTTTTCAAAGTTTTTATGCAGATTTATTCATTCTTTGAAACAGCAAATATTGATTCAGTGTCTTCTATTTTCCATGCATAAACAGCACGAAGACCCTGTCTTCACCATGCTTATATTCCAGTAGGGGAAATAGAAAATAAACCTATCCATGTATTATATGCTAGCAGCTATTGATGAGAGCTATGGATAAGAATTAACAGGGCAACAGGACACAGAGTGGTAGGAGAGGCTAATGCAGATCGAGTAGTGAGTAAATAACTCCCAATGGAACAAGGTGAATAAACTATCCAGTAGCTATCAGCCTTATCATCGTTGTAAGGGATAACATATTATACATTTTAGCATGTACAATTGGAAAAAAATTCAGAGAAGCCAAATATTTTTAAATATGAGACTAGCTGAATGTGATTGACTTAAATTACCTCTCTTTCTTCTCACCTAACTTATTCATGTTTAAGTGTTTCTTATTGTTAACCTATTTTTAAGAAACATTAAAAAATAATAATGGTTATCAAAGGCAAGATTTTGCTCCATACTTGCTACACAATTGCCAAACACCATAACTTTTAATAGGTGATCAATAATATTTTTGTTTTGACAATTATACTTAATTTAGAGAACCTAGAAGTCTATAATAAAATAACATAATAATAAATTGAAATAAAAATAATGAATTTATGAAAATAAAATAATTAAAATTAATTACTAAATTAAATTTAAATTATTATTTAAATAAGGAACCAAATTAAATAAACACCCAAAAAAGAATCAAAATGTTGTATAAAAATTACACAGATACCGTCTAGAAGATTTTCCAATTTACAAGAAAGATGCAAAACACAAATAGGTAGGAAAATTGCTGCTAAACATCACAGAATTGTTTGAGGAAACACTTGAATTAAGAAGTGTGGAATAAATAGCATTTCTATACTAAAATTATACTAAATTTTGGCGGGTGGTAATGCTTAAGTCTCAGCTTGTCTTGCCCAGCTACCACCATTAAAGCAGAGGTTGTGACAAGAATTTAGATGCATATGGATTCTTTTGGAAGCAGGCCCAGGGAACATGAGCAAGGATGAGAATCTGATAAAAAGAGTACATAATCCAGCTACTTCTAAGGGAAACGGGGGCTCAGTCCACTTGAGATTTTAAAAGAGCATATGGGATGCTTTTCAAACTATCCATCTGAGAAAAGAAAATGAAAAGAAAAGAAACACAAATGATTATGTTGAGGAAAATAAGTAAAAATAAAAGCTCTACTTAAAAATAAAGAAAGGCTTTGGTAATATTCATTTATATTTTAGAGTAAAGTGATTTGATGTATTCTCTCTCATTTTAACTTAAGCGATTTTTTTAACTGTCTTTTAAAGAAACTTCAAAAAATAATAAAATCATAAAAATATTTTGCATATCATATAGCTAAAGGCCCACTGAATCATACTTTAACTCTTCTCCAGTGTGCTTCTATTGTGTAACCACTTTGAGATGAGGCAGTGTAAACCTATTAACATTAAATAAAAACCCTATTCGTTCCTTTGTTCTTCTTTCCTTTCTTTGCGTTTTTAGTTCCAAAATAAACTTAAAATTCAAATAAATCCTTGCTAAGTGTCTATTTTGATTCTGGCAGTGGGGGAACTCACACAAAAACATATATATCACTACATAGCCAATTTAAGGTCAAAACCACTATTATTTCTAAAGAAATAGTGCATACCTATGCCTCACTTCTATGTAATTTTCTACCGTCAGGTTAGTATAATTTAAACTTTAAACTTGTTGCTCATTTCAGAACTTGGTAATTGCAGCCTAAACAAATATAAGTGCACTATAATACAAATTAATAAAGGTGTAAGAAAATGTTATGTCTCAAATATTGTTACTATTTCCTATCTTAGTTTATCACATACAAAGTGACAAGATTTTGATTCTAGAATCCTGATTGCAGGGGAAAAGCAACCAACAAGATGCAAATTACTAGTCAATAAATGTATATTTTAAAAATAACAGGTACACTACCTTAAAATAATTTTATATTTTTATAGTTTAAGTACTGCTTGAGCTATAAGAAAATTAGCACGTTGTGAAACTGGCATTTCAGTCTAGTACTTAGTATGATAGTTTAATTTGATAGTATAATTCTCCAAATTCTTTGCAGTGATGAAAAGAAATCACACCTCTTCTTACTCTTACTTCATGGGTTGTTTTGTTTTTGTTTTTCCTAGAGAACATATTACAGAAACATCAGTGTATAAGATTTATAAGATTATTTCTATTTTTTAAAGTTTACTAATCTAGGGGCACCTGGTTGGCTCAGTCAGTAGAATGTGTGACTCTTGATTTGGGGTTGTGAGTACAAGCCAACATTAGGTGTAGGGATTGCTTTAAAATAAAATTAAAATAAAAGTCTCCTAATATAGATTTTTCCAAGCTCTCTTATATCATGTTAATTAAGTTATTCCAGTCAGAATTTTCCTAGTCTCTTCTGTTTCCAATTTAGCTTTTATAAGTAACCAAAACATACTAATATACATTTGAATATATATATATATATATATATATATATATATATATATATTCCTTCATGATTCTAGCTGGTAAAAATCCACACTTTCATTTATGTTATTTTCTGATTTTGTGATAACACATTTTTTACACTTAAAATTTTAATGCCCTTTTCAGAATATTGTTACAACTAAAGCTTGACAGAAAATTCACTCCCATTCAAACCAGCAATATATTATGTTGTTAAAATTGTGTTATTCGGTATCCCATGAATGTGGTTCTCAGGGATTCTATATTTCAGGAAAAACTGGAGCTTTCACTTCCCTTTTCGGAATTCCCTGAAAGGCAGTTACTATTTTTTTTTTTTATATGAAATACTCATCCATCATGGTTATTTATCTTCAATGTTAGTTTTAAAATCTCATTTATAATAAACATCACATTTTTTACTAGTAAAATAACTATTACCAAGAGATTATTATGATCAAAAAGAGTTATCACTTTTGGTCATTTTATAAAGTGGGTGGAGTAATAGTGCTTATTTCACTCTATCTTATAATGTATTTAATGATTTTCCTTGCCTCTAGAAAGAATAAATCTAGGAGATTATGAGTTATTTTATGGCAAGTTCTGTACTTTATTTCTCTTACCCACCCCAGACACCCAGAGTCATATGTAGAACTTTGCATATAATGAGGAATCGTTCCATGTGTTTAATTTTTTAAATTACTTCATGAATATGTGGGCACATGATTTTTGCCATGACTAAATAAATTAGGCAATTCCACTAATAAATATTATAATAAAAATTGTTACACTTTCACATTCCTTGCAGATGTTGAAAAGATATTTTACACTTCATAATTTGTAGTTAGTATTTGACCTACATAAAATATATCAAACTGTGTTTGTTGGGGAAATGTAATTAAAAGCAAAAAACCTTCCTCCAAGCCAGAAAAACCTGTCCACAAAGGTAGTAGAGAAAGAGAACACTTTTATTTTTGGGTAAACAGTAAATCAGAATGTATTGCACATTAACAGCAATCTGCTAAGATAGTAAAAAATGGAAAAATTCTCACCCCTCGGTGTCACCAAGTGGATATAACCATTACATTCATGTTTTCAAAATGAACAATGACTAGTTTTTAAGTAGAAGAACTTGATATTAACACTTGTCACACATAATTCATCTTAGATCATCTGGCAATTGGGGTGACTATTTGTGCTTGCTAACTTAGCTTTATCCACAGGAGAAACAAACTTCTCAGATCTATAGGACAAGAGGTAGTTTTGCAACTTGGAGCAAGGTGTCCACCAAAATTTCTAGACTCCTCCCATAAAAACTAGGGGCCAAGAATGCTATGTCACTTGTGTTTACATTTCAGAGATGGCAACTTAGCCATTGAAAAAGACATTCCTGAGTCATGAAGTTGCCAAAGAGCCTATCTAGTCTAGTTTTCAAAAGGATTAATATTACTTTTTTTTTTTTTTTTTTTTCCTGAAGCAAAAGGGAAAGGAGAGATGTCAAGTTTTTTATTTCCAACTGGGGGAATTAAATGTCTTATTTTTACATTTTTATTTGTTGTCAAAATGTCAACACATAATGAATCACACATGAGAATACAACTGGTATCATAATATGATGAAGTATAAAAGGAATAAGTTATGTTTGAAAATTATTACAAGTTTTTGAAATTTTTACTAAGAATTTTGATAAGTCATAGATTTTTATTTTTAAAAGTTTTTATTTATTTATTTGACAGAGAGAGATCACAAGCTGGCAGAGAGGCAGGCAGAGAGAGAGGAGGAAGCAGGATCCCCGCTGAGCAGAGAGCCCGATGCGGGGGCTCAATCCCAGGACCCCGAGATCACGACCTGAGCAGAAGGCAGTGGCCCAACCCACTGAGCCACCCAGGTGCCCCAAGTCAGAGATTTCTTAAAATGAATAGTTTTTAGCACAAATTTAGGACATTATCTTCAGCTGCTATCATCTGGCGAACCAGATTCACACATTATTATTATTATTAATAGTATTATTTTTATCAGTCAACTGGCAAATTCTAAAATTTTAATTTAAAATTACTAATATTTTCTTTGCTTATAGGAATCATATTGTAGTTCTCTTTACTTATAGATTCAGAGAAAATTTTATTTGGCTTTCATATAATAGATTTTAGACAACCAAGATATAAAATAAGCCCTTTGGTGAAAAGAATAATAATGAATACTGAATCTACCTAAATATAGATATTAAGGTAAAAATATCAATAGTCTGGAAATGGGATATATGATAAATATTGAGATTGTACAATATTAATATAGTGTATGTGTGTTTGTCTCTGTGATGCACAGAAGATGTGAAGAATTAAAGATGTGGTAATTTTCTCATATTTATACATGGAGTCAATATATTATATCTAAATTGGATAAAACAGGACCTGGTGGTATATACATATTACTCAAGTTATAAAGCTACCCTGGAAACAGTATAAAACTTAAATTGCTACCAAACCCCATTGAAAAATTCAGAAAGATAAAATGGGACATAAGATTGGATAGAGGAGTAAGTAGGCTGGGTTTTTTTTATTGTGTATATATTTAGATAAGATACGACATTTTTGGAATTTTTAAATCAAGAAGTCAAGGATGAACACAACTTATACATTTAAAAAATAGCTAAAGCACTTATAAAACATTATCTATCATTAACTGCTTTTAAATGCATTTCAAGTGTAGGCCATCTCATTTATAAAAATCAAGGCAAACATTTTAAATAAAATACATTTTAAATAAAAAACATTTTAAATAAAATTTTAAATAAAATAAAAATAATTTAGTGCTACCCTATCAGGCTATTACTCTACAACCATTTGCTCATTTTATAAAGCAAAAACCAAATTAAAAAAAGAAATATTATATAATCTTAAGAGTTTCCAAATAAACATTTAACAAAATTGAAGATCAATATACATATGTGGCATGCCCTTAACATGATTGGTTAATACACAAAGATAAAAGAAGTATACCCTTCAAAGTCTTGAACAAATTATGAATGTCCACAGTTTAACATATATGAGCAAATAAGACAATAAAAGAGAAAATATAAATATCAAAAATAAGGAACAAAATTATCTTCAGAGAATATATTTATACATCCAAACTGAAGATAACAGCCTGAATATGTATTAGAAACAGTAAGAAAACTTTTTACCTAAGATCCAAAAATATTTCTTACATTAATTTTTATCTTTGAAAACTAGCAAGCAACCAGTGTCCTTCAATAGGTAACAAAAAAAACCATGGTACACTTAGATTAGGGAAAATTAATCTCAATACTTAGTATGCTACTGTTTATATTTGGAGGAGGATTTGAAATTTTTAGTTTTATGTGATTTGAGGAAAATGTTTTTATCATCAGAATTTTTAATCTCACTTTTCCAATGTAAACTTGAAAAAAAAGTCTATCCCCCTCTCTCTTTTTTTTTTTTTTAACCTTACTTTGTCACTTTAAAAAATACGGTTATGGGGCAACTGGGTGGCTCAGTTGCTTAAGCGTCAGGTCAGGTCATGTCATGATCTTAGGGACCTGGGATTGAGTTCTGCCTGCACTGGGTTCCTTGCTCAGTGGGAAGTCAACTTCTCCCTCTACCTGCCATTCACCCTGCTTGTGCATGCTTTCTCTCTCTGTCTCACTGACAAATAAATAAAATATTAAAAATTAATACATAAAAATTTGATTACTTAAGAAAGCAATAACATAATATATTTATTTTATTTTCAGATCTGATCTCCTTTTTTTATAGCAGTTTAAATGTACAACTAATGTATAAATCAGACAACGATTCCCAGAATTATCCAATGATTTAAGATGAAATGGAAGTCTGGATTTTAAGTGATATGTCTGATTTTTAAAGACTGTAAACTTTGTGAATTTTAAAACAGTGTGCTGGTCAATAAACTGTTGTCTTTAGCAATGCAACTTGTCCCCACTTGTCAAGGGACTAATATGGAAGTTCAGACCAGAGCCTATGACTATGTAATGATAAATTAGAAGTAATGAAGAGAATTTTCAGTTTTAAGATGTTTAAGACATAGGAAACTGGTGGATGAATTTAAGAGTGTTAAAGATAAAGTGAGACGTATTAAAACTTGTTAGAGTTTATTGAGCTTATAGAGTTTATAAAATCAGATCCGTAGCATCCAGTCTAGCAGATAAAGGAGCTCCATGGAGCTGTACAAAACTAAAGACTTACAGGCAGAAGGGAGTAGGAACAAGGAAATTAGATTGTAAAAAATTCAGGTTGGTTATTGAAAGCTTACTTTTCTTTAGGGACAGCAGGGGTCTATCAGGCAGATGACTCAACTAGTGCTCACCAGGCAATTCTTGATTGAGTGGTTTAAGGTTCTATTTCTGGAAAAGCCTAAACTGTATTAAGTCAAGTCTAGATTGGTCACGTAAGACTTAGCATAAGTAACTCCGTTTTAGGGCTTTTGTCTCGTTTTTTTAACAAATGTAGGACGGAGAGGGGATTTAAGAATATGGCTCAAGTTTCTGCCCTAGGTAACTCAGTATATGACAACATTACTAAGTAAAATTTAAAATACTCCTTCAGACAATTATATTAACTTAGCATCAAAGAGAAACAGAAACATAAATTAGAGGAAGCAATCTGGATACCAATGGGGTGTGAGTAGTCCATGGAACAGTGAAGGAAAATGAGGTCTTCAAGGAAGATTGGGTAGCATGGTCACACAAGTCAGTGACTTGGTGACTGGGAAAAGAGATGTCCAAGAGGACAGTAGAAGAGAAACTTCCATTGAGGTGACAGTGAGCACCAGGAGAGTGGTCCTTAGTGAAATAGGAGGTGCAGAACTTTAAAAATGAAACTAAGAGATTTGGTACAATAAACCCTCTGTAACCTTGTAAACTAGACTGTAGCTGTTGAGAAATGAATGGGAAAGGGACAGATTTGAAATTAAGTAAATGTTTTGGTTGTTTGTGTTTGATTTTGATTTAATTCGTTTTGCCTTATTCACTTTTGTTTGTAGGGCTAGGTGATGAAGCAGATGTAGGAAAGATGTCATCCATTTGAATGAAAAGATTGCTGGCAATGCAATCTTTTCAAAAAAGATTTTCATTTTCAAAAGAAGACATTTTCAAAAGAAGAAAGAAAGTGAATCGAGTCAAAGTAAAAGGTGTCACGTAGCAGAATACACCACCTCAAAATATGCCTCTTTGTGGTAAAAAATATTTTGAGTGGATTATTCTGAGAAACTGCAGACACAGGACAAGCTCTAAAAAGAGAAGTGGGGCACCTGGCTGGCTCAGGCAGTGGAGCCTGTGGTTCTTGATCCCAGGGTCCTGAGTTTGAGTTCCACTGGGTGTTGAACTGAATAAAAAAAAAAGAGCACCATTTGCTCTTTTGTAAGAGAGATTAATTTTTCTAAAGGAGATTTACGTTTCAAAGGAGTCCTAAGTTTTTAATAGATAAATTTTTATCTGAGAGATTTATCTGTAAGGTAGGGTAATTATTAGTTTACTAAACATCATTTCCTCCTCTAAACTTCCAATAAATTTTTAACAACTCCTCCTTCCCCTACTCCTGTACACATATCTTTAGTCTTTTAAATTAAGCTGGTATTTAAGGTAGTGGCTTGGGTCATCTCTTGGAGAATTTATCTAATCTTTTCTGAGTATCTTTCATGTATACATAAGGAATACTTGTATAATTAATTTGTTTATTTTTCTCTTGTTAATCTATTATAGGGAGTCTCAGCCAAGAATTCAAAAAGGTAGGGAGAAAATGATTTTTCCTCCTCTATAAGGTCAAGATAAGGAATACCACATTCTGAGTTAAAAATCTATCTGTCGAGATTTACATTGTAGCCCTTAAAATGAGTTATCTATTAAATTTAAATTTAACTTTAAACTCTTGCTAGTCAAAACATTTTATGAGTTAGTTAGGACCATATCCTTTGATTTTGGGGCATTTTTATCAGATTAAAAGAAAATAAGTAGGGGTGCCTGGGTGGCTCAGTGGGTTAAAGCCTCTGCCTTCGGCTCGGGTCATGATCCCAGGGTCCTGGGATCGAGCCCCACATGGGGCTCTCTGCTCAGCGGAGAGCCTGCTTTCCCCTCTCTCTCTGTCTGCCTCTCTGCCTACTTGTGATCTCTGTCAAATAAATAAATAAAATCTTAAAAAAAAAAAAAAGAAAGAAAATAAGTAGGTGTCTCTTTTATTGTCTACACAACATAAAAAGGAGTTGTTTAGGAACTTCTAGATATTAATTTAGTCTATGAGAGCATATATTTTTGGCTACAAAAAATCTGAAGTATGTTTTGTAGGGGCCAAGGGCAAGACACCTCAAAATCCTGACATGAAGTTTAGTCTGATCTGAAAATATTTGAGACACTAAGAGCTCGAGAAACTTCTGTCCCTACATTAAAAAAACCAAACCAAACCAAACCAAACAAATAAACAAAAACAAAACAAAACAAACAAACAAACAAAACTAAGTTGGGGGGTCTTTCCCAGAAAGGGTTATTAAGAGAAATAAATTTTATTTGAGTGGCCCATCTTTATGACAGGGCAAACATCTAATTACCAAATATCTGCTCTTCTTATCACCCTGTGAAGTGCATTTTTTTCCTGTGATGCCCAGATCCCTACCCCCTTCTCTTAGCTCAGAGTGACATAAACACTTTATTTTGGCTGACTGTCTTTCCATATCTGTATGGATCCCCATACATACACTATTAAGTTTTATTTTAATGTTAATTTGTTAATTTGTCTCATGTCAATTTAATTCTAGTTGAGCTAGAAGTGATGTAGGAATATGTGGTTCAGAACTTATGGCCAAGAAATAATTCTTGAGACACCTTCAGTGCAAAAAATGGCTTTATTAAAGCACAGGAACAGAACCATGGGCAGAAAGAGCTGCCTTGGAGTTGTGATAGGTGATTGATTATATACTTTCAAGTTGGGAGGGGGTTAGGGATAGCATAAGTCTCTCAGTAATTTGGAAGCCAGGTTTCCAGGATCCTAAGGGGACTAGTTATGTTATGAAAAGGTAATTTACTACTGTCTAATAAAACCTTAGTCATGAGACTCTCCAGATGCGTATCAGTGGGTCATATGCTTGGGGGACGATTACCAACCTATATCTTAGGGGGTAGAGATAAAGGAAGTTTCTGAAGGAATTATTATATGTTAAAGTAGACTCAACGAGGGGGGTGGAGGGGTGACATGGGTGGCACAGTGTGCTAAGATTGCCTCTTGCCCTTAGCAAAGTATTAAGATGCAGCTGAGTTCCTAGAAGAAGTTCACTTTGCCGGTTTCAAGGACTTGTCAATGGGCTGTAAGTAGTACGGAAATATAATTTTTGTTTTGTCTTTGTTTCCCACATCATTAGGACCTCTTGAAGAGGACAGTAATTCTTGCTCCCTAACTGTCTCAACTATCTTAAGCTATGTTTCATTAATTACAAAAATTTCAATATCCTTACTTTTATTCAGGCTTACTTTATTATCATTCTGAATGGAGTAATTATAAAGTGTTACACAAATAAGAAAAGCTTCTATTTTCTCACCACACTCCTTTCCTTTTCTATTTCAATACTACTTTACTCGTGAGGAATTTAACATTCAACACTGATTCTTCTATTTCTTCAATGAGAATGACTATTATTTATGCCAAACCTGAAGCTTACAGTTCTCTACATCGAAATATGTCCTTGAATCTTTACTCTGAATTTGTTTTCTTTCATTTATAAAACTGTCAGTTTTATTCAGCTCAAAATAGTGACTGAAGTTGAAAACACGTGCTTTATGATTGTATTTTTGATATTTCATGTACATTTAAATTTCTCAGATTTCGAAGATAACAAGATTCTTATTAAAACTCATTGAATGTATCTTAGAAAATGTTTTTGCTTTTTAAAAGAAATCACAAGTAAGACACATGCTTGTCAAACAAATTTCTTTCTATGACAGCATGATAGGCTTTGTCAATAACAGGAAAGAACAAATATGATTCATCTTGTCTCCAGGAAAGCAGTTCTTTCTCTTTCAAATGACACATTTTTTTTTTTTCTTTGACAGCACTGAGTGGTTTAGATAATGTTATTATTGTGTAGGTATTCTGCTGGTCAAGCACATAAACACAATTAACAATTCATATTTCAGTATTGATTCAGAGCAGTTTACTAGTTCTGCCAATCTTCACCTGATATAATCTGTAATATTTTTAGCAATAGCTTAGAAAATAGAATGTCAAACCTAAATGTACCTTAGTTGGTGAAAAATTAAGAAATTAGAAGATAATATTGCATTAAGAATAATTTTGAGTTCTTTTAATAATCAATGCAAGCATCGTTTTCCCTGAGAATCCACTCTGAACTACAATTCTAGATGAGGGCCCTTTCCTACTGCGTTCATGCAAAACCATGTGTTATCCTCTATCTCAATATTTTATACACTTATTAGCTGATTTGTCTGTGTCAAAAAACAAAATACAACTGAGTAAATTTGAAGATCTAACTAGCTTTATTAAATGATACGTGAATTGGGCAGCACCCCATCTAGCAAGCAGAGGGGAACTCCAAGAAGTTGGACCAAATGAAATGTTTTATCATGTAGGTCACCTCATCTTCCTTTGGGGAATAGAGGGGGCCTATGTGATAGATTACCTCATGGGTGCTTATCAGAAAATTCCCAACTAACTGGTTAAAACTACATTTCTGGGGGAGGCTGAAACTGTAGTCCAGGTGTGTATTAAGTTCTTGGCCAAAGTGATGCCATTTGGGGTCTGTGCTATTTTTTTTTTTTTAAACATCTGTCTCCTCCACTTGACTAATAACTCCTTGACAGTGGATAATGCTTTTAATGTATTTGAGTCTCTAGTAACTTATGTTTGAACTTAATAAATTTATATTGAATTAATAAGATACACTCATTTTTTTCACATAATGTTCACCCAGAGGTAATTATTAGTTTTAAAGGAAGAAGTAATTTCATGAAGTTTAGAGCTCAGAACATCCATGATGTTTTCAGGTCATTAAGAAATAAGGTTTCATAGAAATGTAGAACAATAAATATGTGTATTTGCATTTTCAGAGTTAGAAACATGTAAAAGTTAGGCTGCCTGATCCATTCATGTAGTTGACAAGTATTTATTAGACACATTTCTCTGCCAGGCTCTGTTCTAAATGTCAGGGAACAATGTTGTCCTAGCCCTACACTGTGTACACTTAAATTGGCAAGAAAGACGATGACAATTTTAAAAATATGAATATGAATATATGAATATCATACAAGAAAGTGTTAGGAACTCCAGAAGAAACTGGTGTTATTTTAGATTAAGTGAGGATGTCCTCTGCATCAGTGATACCTAAGAGGAGATAGATAGATATATGTGTATATATATATATATATATATATATATATATCAAGGAGCAAGTTGTGCAAATATCTCAGGAGAAAACATTTCAAAAAGGGAAACAGCAATACAAAGGACCTGAGGTAGAAGTATGCTTCACATACTTAAAAAAGGATAAGAAGACTGACAGCAAACACATGTGACCTCAGAAAAAGTGGAAAGATACTATTTTAAACATATCAGGCAAAGATATTCTACAGTTGTAGGAGGGGAAAATGTTTTTCTCATCTCTTGTAGGGTCCCTTGTTGGGTCCAAAAACTAAACTCATGAAGACAGATTAGCAAAAGAAAAACATACAGATTTCATTGAATTTTTACATGTTTCTGAGAGCCTTCTCAAGAGAATAAAGACACAGGAAGTGATCAAGCAGAATGCTTTTATACCTTTTAGGCAAATAAACAAATAAATTTGTGAAGAATTAACAAAACAAGGGGCTTGGGCTAAGGATAGCAAATGGAGAAGTATCCGGGAAGGTAAGGGTTAGTTTAGCAAGGTTTGTTTATACAGATTTCTCAGCCCCAAATTCCCTCCCTGTCTCTGCTGATAAAAATATCTCCTTTCCTCCTGGATAAAGGGACGGCTCCTCTCACATGAGAATTTTACGACTTGTTTCAGGGAAAAAGAGCGAGGAAAGGGAAGTCAAGAGTGAGCTCCCTGCTTCTGCCATTTTCTCGGATTTCCTCAGCTTAAATATTCAATATGTCAATGTGTTATATTTTGGGGTCATATATCCTGAACCCCATCACGGAACATGTTAGCATCTGGATTCGAGTCTAAGTGTGTCATGAAGTTTGTTATTGAGATCTTTGAGCAAGGCTTGACATGATCTGGCTATGGTTTTTAAAACTCTTTACTGTTTTATGGAAAATAGACTTACTCAAGAGAGGAAATTAGACCAATTAGGTGTTTGCCAGAGTCCAGGTAAAGCTGAACATGGATAGTAAAGGTGAAGATTACGGGAAGCAGACAGATTCCATATGTATTATGTTATTGGAGTTGAGTACATGTGCTGATTGATTGGATAAGAATATAAACAGGTAAATCAGAGATAATTCCATATAGCTAGAGAAATTGACTGAGTGTTGCTGACATTTCCAGATTATTCTACTGCTAATCTCTCAAAGAAAGTTATAAAATTAAAACTGAAGAAGACGAGATTAATTTAAAAAAAAAAAACAGAAAGCGTTTATTTTAATTTCTTACTAGAATTTTGAGCTCTAAAAAGAAATTTTGTTATTAACTTTTAGAGGAAAATATTATGTGATGAGTCTGAATTCAAATTCTCATCAATTTTTAACACTGACAATGATTTAAAGTTGCCCATCTAGTATTTTACAATGCAATAAACCCAACATTATTTATCTTTGATTTTGTGATTTATAAAAAGAAATACATATTTGCTCTTACTCCACTGTTTCTGATGCATAGCTCCTAAAACCCTTGAAGTTTCTATGTAAAAGCCATAAGGTCCTCCTTTGTTAGAATACTTAGTTTTGTCCCCAGTTTCAGAAATTGCTCCTGAGCATGAAGGTGAAATGAATGTTTTTTTGTCATTCATAGCAAGACCCTTCCTACTAGGCTGAGTTTATGTTAATGAGATGACTTTTGGATAGCTTCTAAAGCTGGGAACTGGTTGCCAAGGGAAACAACCATGTGATTAGAAGGTTGTAACTTTTAGCCCCAAGCCCTGACCTCGTGGGAGGGAGAGGTGCTGAAGACTGGATTAATCATCTATGGTCGATAATTTAATCAACCATGACTATGTAATGAAACCTCTACAAAATCCTAAAATGATGGGGTTCAGAGAGCTTCCAGGTTGATCTGTACAGAAGTTCTGGGAATGTGACACACCCAGGAGAAGCCATGCCCCTTCCCACATACCTGGTCCTATGCATTCTTTGTATCTTGCTGTTCCTGAGTTATATCCATTTATAATTAAATTGGTAATATAGTAAGTAAAATGTTTTCCTGAGTTTTGTGAGTTGTTCTGACAAATTAATCAAACTCAAGACAGCATTGTAGGAAACTCTGATTTATAGCCAGTCAACTACAAGCACAAGCAGTGATTGTAGGACATCAAGCAGGTGTCACAGAATTCCTGGCTTGGGGGCAGTCCTCCCATATCTTGTGTCAGAAGTGCTGTGGAGTGTTCTAAGTGTGAGTGAATAGTGGACAGTGAGTAAAGAAAAACAAGAATGTTTTTTCTTTGCAAGTTTATTTCCAAGAAATTTTAATACAGCATTTAAAATTTCTACCTTAAACTTAAATAATCAAAAATGAAGGTTGAAAATCAAATGTAGATTAAAGACTCAGATGTTTGCTGATAGTTGTGTTTATTGCCTAATTTTAAGTCTATTACTTGTATAAAATTTGTCATAATTTTAAATATTTGGTAATTTATTAAAATTTCCATTGTTTTTATCCAACAGGTACTAATTTGAAAGATGAAAATTTAATTAATTCTATAGAATTGAAGACTATATTCAATCAGTTTGCCAAAAATAGTTAAGCTAATTTAGAAGAACAAAGGTGGATAATACTAGATATTAAGACTGATGATACAGAGACATGAATTAAGACAAGGTAGTATTGACATAAGGAAATATACAAAGACCAAAAGAAAAAAAGGGAAAAAAAGAGGAAGAGCCTAGGTGATAAAGTAGACAGTTAGCTATAAGCAGGGAGTAAATGCTTTTGGACTGATAAAAGGGCAGAAACCATGGTCCAAGCAGCTGGGAAGACATGCACGCATCCTTCATTATAACCACTGTCTTAAGGTAAACTGAAGCTTCATTATAATACATTTACATTTTGGTTTTAACCCCCCACCCTGGGAGGGAAGGCTGTCACAATAGTTCTGACAAGGACCATGTAAGTCAAAAAGTTCCCCTTCTGATAGGCAGGATTCCCTAGAAGACTGGCTGCATTCTTACTCAGGAACAACCCTAATAATGACCCATAACCTACTCAAACATAAAAAGAAAAGACAACCCCATGCCCTTATGCAGCTACCACCCCGGACCTGTCCTCTCTGCCATCTTGGCAGTGTGCTTTCCCTCAAACTACTATTAAATGTTTGCTTAAGAATTTTGCTCTGAAGTCCTTCTTGACTGAATGCAAGAACCAAGGCTGGGGAATGGGACTCACCATTGACATAAGGACAAACCTAACATTTACCACCACCTAATTTATGTATGATTTATGTGATTCACTGGGAGAAAGATAATCTGCTCATAAATGGTGTTGTGTCAATTGGATATCCATAAGGAAAAGAGTGAATACTTACTTCAAAAATTAGTTTAAAAATATGAAAATGTGAAGGAGAAAAAAGTAACTTTTCCTCTACCATTCTAGTTCTTGGCTAACAACCCACCACATAATAAAAAACAGATTAATAGGAGAAAAATAAAAACAGGAGTTTAATGACAGGTTTACCTCCTGTACACATAGAAGAGACCAAAGAAAATGACTAAGTCCTTTTCTATTAAAAAAAAAATTAATAGTGTGTCAAAAATGTACTAAATGCAAAAATAAAAAAGAAAAACAAGAGTCACTTTAATCTCACTACACAGACACAGTCACTGCTAACAGAAAACTGCATAACTCTTGAAGAAAAGTCCATCTTCTCAGCTCAGATGAAAGGTCATATCATCCCGAGGTATGGCTGGATGGGCCAAGGAACTCCTAGCCTAGGTTCTAGAGATGGGAGTGTTCACTTAACACTCAAAGGCACACGCAGGAATGCAACCCCACTAACATAAAATTAATCACCCTAAACAAAATCTCTAACATAAAGAATAAAGATATTTTTCAAATTCCAAGTCTCTTGAGAGGTAAAGACCTCCAAGGAACCAGATGAAGTAACGTCAGAGCACCTGCTAGCATGACGTACAAATCAATGGTCTCCTGCTTCTCTGGAGACTCCTCTAAAATATCCCTCTTAAAAACTCTCACTTGCAAGTTATTTAATTTTAGAACTTTTGAGCATTAGGTCCTCATTCTCCCAGGTGATATCACACTTATAAACTGCCTATCTAGCAAAAGCTGTATGTCCGTTTTTATTGGCTTCTAGCTTTACTGGTAAATGGATTCCCTTTGGTTTGGTTATACTCCCCAAGACAGCCCAAACCACCACTTTAAATATTATGTCTAGCTAAAGACCAAAGAAGATTTTAGGGAAAGGGAGAAGTTACCAGGCAAAGTGCAGTAATCAAAGATATAGTTGTTTTTTAGATTTAAGTGCTTACATTCTACATATCTAGAGATTTAGACATCCTCTTCCTCTTGGTACAGAGAAGGAGATACCCTTGTAGATGGAGATTTCCTTTATAAATGTAGATGTCTCTTTAGAATAGGATAATTTCTACTCAGTCTTCAGAGCTTTTCCTATGTCCCCTGTTTCTTAAAAATAATCAGCCTGAAATAATTCTGATGCCAAACAGGCACATTTTGGGGTGGTACATTTTGCTCCCCTTCAAATCTAAAACCACACAACTTTTAGAAGAAAACATAAGAGAATGTCTTTCTGACCTCGGGGTAAGGCAAAGACTTTTTAAAAACAGAAGTACTAAAACATTAATCACAAAGGAAATAATTGATAATATGGACATCACTAAAATTAATTTAGGAACATCTGTTCATTAAAAGACACCATTAAGGTGAGGAACAAAAATGGAAAATGTTAAAATTAAACATATTCTACAAATATGTTCAAAATTCCTACAAATCAATAAGAAAAATAAAAACCAACCCAATACAAAAATGGACTAAAAATTTGAACACACACTTGACATTGAAGGAGAGTTGGTGGCCTATTAATTATTAAATCTTGCCTATTTTATTGGCTATCAGAAAAATATAAATTAAATTCCTATGTTACATTAATGTATAGACCCACCAGAATTGTTAAAAATAAAAAGACAGAGAATATGTATTACTGGTGAAGATGTGGAGTGGTCAGAACTCTGATACTATTAGTAGGAGTATACTGTGGTACAATCATTTTGGAAAATTGTCAGTATCCTATGATCAACAATTCTATACCTAGTAATAAACCCCCAAAATAGGAGTGCTTATGAAACCACAAATTTGTACAAGAATTTCATAAACAGGTAATAACCTAAATGTAAATAAATATACCATGACATATTATATTGTAATGAGAGTAAATAAAATATGCTACATGCAATAAAATGAATGAATGGCCAAAACAAAATACTGAGAAAAACAAAACAAAACAAAACCCAAAATGGACAATATGAACCTACAGTTAGAAATTGGAAGCATGGTCACTTTTGTGAGGAAGTTGTTTCTTTTGGTGATCATTCTGGAGGCTGGCAGTGCTTTATTTTTCATATATTTTTTTGGGGGGGTTGTTTTGAGATTCTGGTCACTCTGGGGAATGTGAATGTGTTCATTTTATGAATATGCACCAAGCTACATAGTCATAAGTTGTTTTTTTTTTTTAGATGCATAATTACCATGCCTAGCACAGCTACTGTGCCACCATGCTCCTTACCTGTACCTCCATAAAACTACCAGTTCCTTGTTTCCCTTTCTGTCAGATCCCCTATAATACAGGCTTCACATAGCCAGAGAGATAATTTCAAACAATAAATTCCTCCAGTTGTTACCAATTTAAATATAAGTCCAGTTCCCTACCATGGTTCCTAATCACCTCTACAGTCAGTTACTGATGGTCTCCTTTGCAGTCTTTGTTCTTCAGACACTTTTGCCTTTTTACTGTTCTTCGAACACAGTCAAGCTCAGGGACCTTGCACACACTGTTTCCTCTGATTGAAACATGCCTGCTTTTTCTCATTTCAATAAAATCTCTTCTTCAGTCTCACTTTCCCAAAGAGGCCATTCCTGACCTCCTCATCTAAAATAGCACCAACACAATCTTATCATTTACTTCGCTTCATTGTTTTTCATAGTATATATGAGCACCACATATATTTGTAATTGTTTACTATCTCTCTCATTTCTACTGGAATAAAAAATAAACATTAGGCCTAAATCTATTTTGTTTTGTTTGTTGTTTTGTTCAGCTTGCCATGAAGAGCACTGATCATCATCTTACAAGTTTAAGAAATATATGGACTGGATTAATGAGTATAAAATATTACATAGAGAATTAACATAATATTATTTAGAGAATTTGATATGTCCAGGAAAACTAATAGTCTTTTACTATATATATGTGTGTGATATGTGTGCGTATGCATGTATTCATGAGTATGTGTGCATGCACATGTAGACATCTATTATCTACCATCTACCTTATCATCTATTTGTTGTTAATTATGCATAAGGGATATGTTTATAAACTTTTCTAGAAATGAATGCTTTCTACTTAGTAGCTGCAGTCAATATCTATTAGAGTAAAGAGGGAATGAGAACAGGATAGAGATAGGAAAGGAATACAGAAAGACAGACAAGAAGGAAAATCTTCCAGAAAACATTTTTTCTTTGATATATATGTATCATTCAGATAGAAAGAAGTTGGCTTATTGGTATAATAAATATCAATTTCAATTGATATTGTAAATTGAGCATACATGCACACACACATGCACTCACACACACACACATGCACTCACACACACACGTACTAACACATATACATCCTAAGTAGTCACATTGCTTAACAGAAATATTAAGTCTATGTAATTAGTCCTAGGATCTTCAACTCTAGTCAAAAAGGCCACCATCTGGGTTCCTATTCCTGAATGAAAACAAAGGGAAAGTACAAATGAGTTTATAGCTTTTTATTTTTGGAGAGAATCTTATTTTTAATACCTAATGTTCTTTCTTGTCATTTAAGTCAAGATATGAAAGGACTGTGAAATATTTGGATATCTGAAGGAAGCGATCAATTTTAATTAAAATTTTTGATATTAAGTTATTATAGCTTACTCCATAATTTTAGAATTACTATTTTAAAGCTTAAATAATAATGCTGTATGTCTCTGACTCCACACAGTTTTTGCTACTTTCTCAAGTTAATAAGAGTGTGCCTACAATGTCATCCCATAGCATTTTACTTTTATTGCTATCATAGGCCTTATCCATTTTTAATCTTCTGTTTATGTCTGCTGGACTGAATGTGTCCCTCCAAAGTTCATATGTTGAAGCCTAATCTCCAATGTTTGGAGGTAGGGCCTTTGGAAATTAACTAGGTAATCAGAGTGGAGTCCTCATGAATGAGATTGTGGCCCTTATAAGAAGAAACAGGAGAGAGCTTGCCTCTTCTTTCTCTCTATTTCCCATACAACAGGAAGGAAGTCATCTGTGACCAGGAAGCTGGTTCTCGCCAGACAACAATCCTCCAGAACCTTGATCTTAGACTTCCCAGCCTTCAGAACTGAGAGAAATAAGTGTCTGTTGGTTAAGCCTCTCCGTTTATGCAGATTTCTAATAAAATGGGTCACCTGGGTAGCATAGTTGGTTAAGAGTGCAACTCTGTTTCAGTTCAGGTCAGGTCATGATCTCAGGATCATGATCTCAGGGTCGAGAGATGGAGCCTTGAGACATGCTCCACACTCAGTGAGAGTCTGCTTAAGTTTCTCTCTCCCTTTGCCCTCCCACCCTCATTCTCTCTTTTTCAAATAAATAAAAAATATTCTCTAAAAGAAAGAAATAAAAGCCAAGACTGACTAAGACCAGGTCTTTTAACACATACTACATTATATTAGGAGATTCTTTAAGTTTTAGTGATGCAATATGATATATCCTAATGCAATATAATTCCATCTGGACTGTCCTTATTGTCTAGCAATGTACAGGGAAGGTGTTTAGTGGATATTTATTGAAGTACTGGATAATATATTTGCAAACATTAATTTGTATTGTATCATGGTCAAATTTCTTATGAGGTTAATTGCTTGTATTTTAAATACTTTAATTTGTATTAAGTTCATCTGTTTAACTGACTGTGACTTACATATCCTTATACTATATTTCATCTTTTCTACTTTTTACTCATTTATTTTAATTAAACCATTATAGTGTCATTAATCATGGTGATTTCATTAAATCTGATGACCCATACATCACAGTAATATTAAGGGCTGTTAATACATGGAAATTTTACTTCATAGTTAAAGAGGAAAAATAGATTTAAAGTCATAAGTCAATAACTACACATCACTATATTAATCATAGGATAAAACAAAATATTGGAGTGCTTGGTACACTGGTTAAAGTGACTACTCAAATAGGAAGAAATAAACATCCTTGTTTTCTATTACTGCAAAAAAAATGTACTTAATAGGTAGAGTAAGAGTAAAGGAAGATATTACGTTTCCTGATATTATAAGAATCATTGATTAAATCCTCAAGGAGTTCTGTTATTATCAGTCATTTTTATATAAAATAAGTGTTCTTCATAAACTTAAGTTTAAAAAAATCAAAATGAACTTTACTAACTTGTGATGATCAATTAAATTGTTGAATCAGTATAATTCTTCATATGTAAAGTGAAGGTTATTAACAAAGTATCAGAGGGAAAACCAACTTTTTCTTTCTAAAACTCAAAGCTAAAGTGAAGTTTGTGCTATAGATATAAAAAAAAATGTTGGGAATAAAACATATATTTTTAAAATATTTTATATATTCATTTATTTTAGAGAGAGATAGCACATGCATGCATGAGGGAGGAGAGAGCAGAGGGAGAGGGAGAGAGAGAATCTCAATCAGACTCCCACTATGCAGGGAGCCTAATGAGGAACTTTATCTCATGACCCCGAGATCTGGACCTGAGCTGAAATCAAGAATCTGGCGCTCAACCCACTGAGCCACCCAGGCACCCCTGAAATAAAATATAATTTTAAAGATGCTCATAGATTTGGAAAATGAGGTTGTAGTATAATTATAATTAACATGTATTTTTAATGTTGCTTTTATAGTTCAAGCTTTTGTTTAAAGCATGTTCCAAAAGGTTTCCTAAGTATTACTGAGATACATAAAAATCACATACTAACAAATTCTGAGTATATTTAAATTAAATCATGACTGTGGCGCCTGGGTGGCTTAGTGGGTTAAAGCCTCTGCCTTTGGCTCAGGTCATAATTCCAGGGTCGTGGGATCGAGTCCCTCATTAGGCTCTCTACTCAGCAGGGAGCCTGCTTCCTTCCTCTCTCTCTTTTTACTTGTGATCTCTGTCTGTCAAATAAATAAATAAAATCTTTAAAAATGTATATATAAATCAAGACTATTGATGATATTGCTACCAGTATTTTGCTCTCTTATAATGAAAGTGGATATATGGTTGACTAAAGAAGAAAACCATTTTCCCGCCCAAATTCTGATATTGTATTCAGAAAACAATGAAATTTAACCCAGTCATTGGTTTACCAGAGTCTAGTTCTATTTTTTATAAATTATCAGTTACTAATTACTTAAATAAATAAACTATTTCCTTTAAATAACCTGCCAAAATTCATTCAAAATGGTAATGTAGTAGCTTCTTGAAGATGCAACTCATGTTATATGACATTGTTCTGAATTTCAGGCTGATTTTTATACTAAACTTCTTTGCTCTCAGCCAAGTGATAAAATTAGACTCATTTCTATCAATTTTGTGTATGTATGTGTGTGTATGTGTGTATGTGTGTGTGTGTGTGTGTTGACTCTCTTCTTCCTTACTTTTCTATTCTTCTTCTCTATAATCATGTACTATTTTGGAGAGCCAAATTTCACCTAGAATTTCCCTGCTCCCCATATTTAGTAAACTTTGAATCAAGGAGATTTTGAAGCAAAAACAATTATCTATCGTATCTTATGGCATCTATAGAATTTCTGTATTTAAAGCATGTAATTTTAGTTGTAGAAGATACATACATGTATTCATGCATGTATGCATTTACATACACGTACATGAACACACATGCCCACACATATGCACACACACACACACACAAATTCAGTCAGGCCAGAAAGTGAAGGTACATAAAGCTTTTACTATTTAAATGGAAAATTATCTAATTTGTACTTTAACTATATAATTTAAATATGTACATATTATGTACATTATACATATGTGTATATAAAATGAAATAAATGTAGCTTTTATAAAGCATTTTTTAAATCAAAGTAATCACTCACCTTGAGTTCTCTTTGTAACACCAGGCAGTCACATTTGTCAGAAGTTGGGGTACTTGTTTAATAAAGAAAAGATTCTGCAGAATGTTTCAAAGATTTTTATTTTCATGAGGAAGATACTTTCCTGAGGGGTATTGTATCTAAGTTATATATATTGCCACCTTTATTAGGTTGGTCTTCCCTTAGGTAGGATTAGAGAATCATTTCTGTGCAGATAGCAAGGATTTCCCTCTAGGTGTATGCTTTCATCAGTGTATAGGCAGGGTTCATTCCCTAAATTAATATACTGCTAATGTATACCTGAACCCTAGAGAAGGGAAAGTGTCTATTACAACACAGAAGTGGTATTCAAAACAGAACCTTACTTGACTGATAACAAGCCTCGATTTCTGTCTTGCCCTCCAGAAAGTTCAGAATTCAATTAAATACTGAAATGTAATAAAGAATTCAAGCAGATGTGTTCTACATCTAGTTTTTCTCTTTGTTCATGAACTTTGGATCTCTATATTTTTCTTTTATTTTCAGTTTTCCTATATTAAAGAGTTCCTCAAATTGAAAATCAGTGGAATATAAATTATATTTTAATAACCTAGAGCACTAGCTTTTTAATTATAAAAATATTATTTTACTTAAAAATACAAAGATCTTTCAGATTCTTCTAGTCTTATCTTATTAGATACCAAATGAACAATAAATATTTCGGCCTGTTGGTTCCTCTACGTTGATTCAATTGGAGGCTAATACTTGTGCCTTGTTTAATAGTAAAGAAAAACATTAGTATTCCAAAAGGCTAATGAACTCTCGGGTTTCTACTTCATGATATACATAACTATAAATAGTAGCATCTCTCTACCATTACAACAGAAAAGAGCTTGACTAATGTCAAATTCATGCATTTTTTTCCCAAATGTACTGGAGCACTTTGGTCATAAAACCAATAATGACCCTAAAATTGGAGGAGAGAAAGTGTTTCCAGGGACAGTGGAATCAAATCATGTGTTTTTCTGGGAATATGAAACCAGATATTGATAAGAACCATTTGGCTAGAATAGCTCCTAATCTGGTGAAGGCTGAGTATAGACTAGAAGGACAGTTTGAAAATTGGAGGCTCCTGTAGCATCTTGGCAGGCTCTTTCTCCACTGACCACTCACAGAAATGATCTCAAAAGACCCTAAGAAGGGTCACTTATGTATGATGCAGACCTGAGGAAGGGAACAGCACCCATGCAGGAGAGTCAAGAAACACCGTCTAAATACTTCTCTGCTGTCTCAACTATGGAATAAAAGCTTGCTTCTATCATGAGACATGCAATAGCACTAGGGACATCAAACACTGGTAAACAACTACTGCAATAAGTGGAAGGAAACACGAAGGTCTAAAAATCTCTTCTTGGGGCACCTGGGTGGCTCAGTCAGTTAAGGTCTGCCTTTGGCTCAGGTCATGATCTCAGGGTCTGGGATCCAACACTGCACCAGGCTCCCTGTTTAGTGGGAAGTCTGTTTCTCCCTCTCCCTCTGCCTCGTCTCCACACCTTTATACTCTTTCTCTGTCTCTGTCTCTCTCTCTTTTTCAAATAAATAAATAAAATCTTTTAAAAATTAAAAAAAAAAATAATCCACTCTTGAGAGAGAAGTCGTGTACATTGAGCCCACAATTCTAAGGGAGGGTCTCAAGAAATGAGGAGACTACACCTTCAAGTCCCAGAGACATGGCACAGATCAGAGACTGAACTGGAATAACAGATTGCACATATTCACCGCCTACTTCTCCTCCACCCTCCACTGCCAAACTAAGTCTGTTATCACATGTAACAGCAGAATACTAATGAGAGAGGGCTAGGAGAGAACAAGCCAGTATAGAGACTGATTCTGGGGCACAAAAGAAAGGAATGACCTAAAACTCAGAATTCAATAGAAAGTGATCTGGTAAACCTCACTCCACCTTAGACAAAAAATATCTCTTGAAAACTGGGATGCACTGTGTGTAACCATAGTAACAACAACCCTTAAACTTAGTCCATCTCTTATCTAGATTAACACTAACCCCCACACTGACAATCCAGCCAAATGAAAAGTGGGCTCATTTCCAGGTTTGAAACCTATTTATCTCCGTATCTACTGTTTTACACAATATGTCCAGATTTGAAGAAAATATTAAGGGACTTATCAAAAGGAAAAAATATCACCACAATCTCAAGAGAAAAAGCAATCATCAATACAGATTCAGATGTGCCACAGAAGTTGGAGTTACCTGACAGGGAATTTAAAACAAAGAGGGTGAGGTACTATGTCAGCAATATGGTAGAACAGAAGTTCCCAGCATCCATCTTCTTGCAGAAACAGCAATGTTAACAACTATCCAATGTGAAAATACCTTCACAAGAGCTAAGGAATCTAGGTAAGAGATTACAGAGCAAAAATAAGATAATTGAAGAAAGCAGGAAAAAGAGTTCCCATGTTACCAAGATATTCTCCCCCAAGCCTGGGCAGTATAGCACCAAGAGAGATACACTCTACATGGGAGAAGGAGATTGAAATGAGTACCCAGCCTTGTATGGATTCAGCAACAGGCCTACTCCAGTGAAATCCAGGGCTAGACTAGACCTTGTGACTCCTGACTCCCAGGCTAGCCCTCAGGGACCCAAGCTCCAGGCCCACCCCAGCACCAGGCCCATCCCACAGCCCCGGACTTTAGGCCCACTCCTGCAGATGCAGGTTACAGGCCAGCACTCACAGACCCAGCCTCTAGGCTGGTCCTCCTGGTCCCAGGTTCTGGTCTAACAACCACTGAGTCAGCCTCTTGGCTGGTCTCTATAAACACAGGCTTCAGGCCTGCCCCATTGCCAAGCCTATCCACAAGGACTCAAATAAAAGGCCAGCCTACTGAGGACTCTTGCAGCAATCCACCAGTTGATTTACCCCAAATTTCTGGATGGGTTAACTAGGGAAGCACTTTCTCTGCCAAAACCAGTCAGTAGAGACTAGAAGAGATACCTACTTCTTCAAATCAACACAACCTATGAGGATCACCAATATTACTAGAAATATGGCACCACCAAACAAACAAAAATACCAAAACTAACCTCCCAAAATAGGATCTATAAACTGCTTGACAAACAAAAACAATTTCCCAGCAATCTCTAAATTCCAATGCAGGGTGGTTATGGTGTTAAAGAGAAAGTACTGGAGTCAGGTACAAGGGACGTGTGGTTGGTGAAGAGAAACCCGTGGTCTACCTAGAGAAAGCAGAGGATCAGCAGAAGTCATGATTGAGTACTCTCATGTAAGCACTCAGGAGTGGAAGTTCAGGAGAATAGACAAAGGCAAGCGATCTAAATGGGGCTATTTCTAGGCAGGACAGCTGTCTGGTTCTGTTGCACATCTGGCCTGCCACAGTGGGGAAATATGATTTAATGCTGCCTTGTAGATGGCAGAGGATATACTCACAGTTTGAAGGTGTCTTGGTATAGGGTAGGGTCAGCAGAAAAACAAAGGCAAATTCAGGAAAATACTATTCCAATCGATTAGCTGAGTTCACCAAGGCAGTGTATTTAATCCATTATTCCCGGGAAAATCTCAATCCAAATTGTGATGTCTTGCTGAGTTCTTGGTGAACTGGGTAATAGGGCACCCTGGTGATCAATGAAGTCTCCTTCTGGTCATATATCCCTGGGGTATTATCTCTGGTGTAGGAGTATAGTTATATCCAATGACAGATTCTTGGACCGGGGCAATGTTGTCTGGGGCAATGTCATTTCAAGTGATAAATTTATCTCACTCAGGGGTGAGGTCCTCTGGAGTGTTGGCCAACCACTGGCCACCCAGGAAGCTAGCGACCCTCCCATGTGGCTATCCAGTTGGGGTGTTATCATAAGCTCGGGGTGGGTTAGCCTTATTATAACTCGAAGGTTTCTTGGAAGGCTGAGCTCCCTATATGCTATCTGCTGCTGGTGGAACAAATTTTTACAGCTCCTTCTGGTGGTGAGGGACACACTGAGCAAAGGAATAGGCAGTTGCCCTTTCACTCTCCAGGGAGCTACATGTATATTCCAGGTTAAGGGAGATCTTTTTAATGCTATTTATGCATTTCCGAGACTGACCCGTGAAGGTGATAGATAAATCATAGAAGCATGGGTATTATGTATGGGCAATCATAGGGCCAGTTACTTTGCAGGATATCTGATGTAAAGAAATTGCCTCCATATGGTCCATTGCTGTAAAGAAATTCAGTCCCTCTGCCTCCCAGACTCAGTGGCATGCTAGACTCACCCCTTCCAACAGAGCTCTCCATCATTCCCCACTTCCCTACCCTGTGATACAGTTTCACTCTGTGTTAAGTACTAGCCAAATGGGGCTATTGAAATGAGACATTGTAGGCTTAATGGCTCCTGTCTCAAGCATATATATGCTTAATGACAAAGTATAGAACTTCAGTGCTCTGTTTAAGTCAGTATTGGTACTGGGGGATGTCAGAGAGGGAAAACTCACTGGTGGCTTGATATCTGGCAGGGAGGCAAGAACTTGGGCTTGTTCTGTGTTGCAAGCATATGCATCCATGCTTATATAACAGAGGAAGCATCAAGTGAGCCATCACCAGAGGAAGCCATTTAAAGTGAATTGTCCCATTAGTTACATCAGAGTGGGTCTGTACACTTTGTTTGTTTGTTTGTTTCACTGGCGACTCCTTGCAGATTGAAGGACTTCTTTGAAAGAATTTAGCAGGGGGTTCCTGGAATGGCAATGACTTGGGTTCTGGTGTCTAACAGGATCAAATTTTCAGTTTGATTTAAGCAATCTGGCCTCATCCCAGAAACAGCAAAGTCTTTCACCAGTGGGCCCCTATAAAAGCACATGCTCCCAGTCCATTCACTCTGCCTCTACTTCCCTGGGGTCATGTACATTTTCTATAATTTATGAATAATAAACCTCTATTTCAATTTCTCCCATGGTCTTCTTCTGAAATTTTGCTCACCTTTTGGCACTTCCTGTTTCACTTAACAAATGTTAATTTAGCAAAATCGTAAGAGTGGCATATACCTTGATTAGATCAGCCACATTATTTATCCTTTGTCCTGTGTTATATACCTGGAAAAGTGCCTGTGTTTCCCTGCTTCTATGTTCTGTAAGGCATGTAATAGGAGACCTAGACCAACTTCCTCATAAGCCATAGAGAAAATCTGCTAGTTTACAAATACAACAAAAATCATAACAGAAATAGATTTTTTAAAAAGCACCTTACTCTTTTGGGTCTTCTTCAAATATTTTTGCTTTTCTTTTGTTTTGTTTTCTTTTGTTTTATGTTCAATTTCTTCCATCTCTACAACATTGGCAACATACAAACAAGAAATGCTGAAGACTGGGATGCCTGGGTGGCTCAGTGGGTTGAGGCCTCTGCCTTTAGCTCAGGTCATGATCCCAGGGTCCTGGGATCGAGCCCCACATTGGGCTCTCTGCTCAGCAGGGAGCCTGCTTCCTCCTCTCTCTGCCTGCCTCTCTGCCTAGTTGTGATCCCTATCTGTCAAATGAATAAAATAAAATCTAAAAAAAAAAAAAAGAAGAAGAAGAAGAAGAATGTTGGAGACCAGAGAAGTTATGTAACTTACATGAGGAAACCAAATAATATATTAGAGGCTGCTTCCTCCAACTTTACTTATCTCCATCATGTTTTTTTCCTTGCACTCATGGTTCCTAGACAATGTAATAATGATACTTTTAAAAAGGATTTTTTTGGGGAATGCCTGGGTGGCACAGTTGGTTAAACATCTGCCTTCAGCTCAGGTCATGATCCCAGGTCCTAGAATCGAGTCCCACATTGACCTCCCTGTTCAGCAAGAAGCCTTCATCTCCCTCTGTCTGCTGCTCCCCCTGCTTGTGCTCTTTCTCTCTGTCAAATAAATAAATAAAAACTTTAAAAAAAATGATGTTTGGGTTGGGCCTAGAGAAAAATAAGTCAAGAAGCCTGTTTTTGTTTTAGGCTTTCAACAAGTGTATTTATTTAGGCGATTTTGTCTTTGGTGATCCACTGGTTCACTCTAAGGTGTTCAGTTTTGAGGAAAAACCCTAAAACAGTTAAATGACCTTGCCTGGGTCATCCCTTGTGCTTAGTTTTTTCTTTCTCTTTTTTTCTTTTCTTTTTTTTTTTTAATGTGGCATGGTTTTGAGGAATCTGAAGTTATCACATTATTTAATGACTTTCCATGAAGGACAAGATTAATATGGCACAAAGATGGTATTTTCTTAAAAATTATTATTATCATTATTATTATTACTATAATTTTCTGGGAAAACACAATTTTGGAAAGCTAAATTAAACTCTAGCCAGCATCTTTGTAGTGGGAGGTGAAAAATCAAGAAATTCCCATTCAGACAGAACTTTGAATTTCAGCTCTGCCACTTACTACTTTTTTGACCTTAGGATTATTAAATATCTTCTATTGAAGAATGGCATCTGTGGTACAATTTTAATAATTTACAACTTATTTCAATTCTTCTTATCCCTCTGAAGTAGTTTAACAAAGTAAGAAGTTTTAAACATCAGGCACTTAAAAAGGAAAAGATGACTATTAATCAGGGTAATAGACTCAAAAGAAAAAAAAAATAAAATGACCAAATTCTCTAGAGCTTTTTCATTATGATATTCCTATAGTCCCGGGTTTGATGTGTCCTACGGAGTAGAAGTATAGACCTAATCTTTTTGGGATGGGTTGCTCTTAAAAAAGGTGTTTGCTAATGATTGCTCCTAGATTGAATTTATCTGTTTAGATTTGTACCATTTGATTCATGATAAATATTACATCAGAGATCACATAAAATTATGTACAAAATTACTCATGTGCAACTGAAACTGTCTTTCACCATTTCCTAAATGTCTTTCTTAATATCTAAGGTAGGTACTCACAAACATAGCTTTAAGAAATGTTCTACCTTACCTTTCATGAGTCTCAGTTCCCTCATATCTAAGAAAGGAGACCCTCATATCTTCTTTCCAGAGATTGTGTGAGAAGAAATATTATGGAAGAAGTAAGGTTTTTATAGTCTTCTGGGCTTCTGCATATTTTGAATCATTATCCCTAGTGTGGTCTGAGGAATCCCATGTCTTAGTTTCTAGGGTTTTGCTAATATATATCCACATTTGGAAAGGGTTACTATACAGCAAACGTGTGCTTCTATACATGAAGCTTCATTTTCCTAGATGATTTTACAATGATAAATAGATGTGTGTGTAACTCCTCTTGGCCCTTCTTTAAATTCACTTGTAAATTCTTTTGTTTCTTTTTGTGAACCAACCATATACAAGATGAAGGAATACTACAATTCACGGGTATATGCTGTTTTCTATTTCAAATTGCATAAGAAAAATAATGTAATTTTTAACATTCTGTAGCAACTTTATATTGTGTGCAGTGACATGTCTAGTTAATGGTACACTGTAATAATGCAATGGATTTGCTAAAGACAGTGCTCGAATCCTTAAATAAATGTCTTGTGCTTACTTAAATTTCCTTTTAATATATCAGTGCATCCCTTAGGGCAAGTTGAGAGATTAGTGTCATTTAGTTTATAATTGTTGGTAACCTGGGATGGAAAAATACATAGCAACTTATATTACAGTAAACACAATTATGACATAAGACACTGAAAATCTGATTTCAATGGATTTTTGCATCATGTTTCATATGCAACCATAAACACTTTGTATTTACTAATATCAGTTTGTAGTCATCACAAGTTCAGTTATATTTTAATACATTTACATGATTTTTGGTGGCCATGGAATGTATAACTAAAATAATGTACTGTTAAAAAAACAAGCAGTATTCTCTGTGTGTATGTTTGTACACACACACGTGAATCCTTTTGTAACTGCACAGGAATTGGCTGATAAATTTTTGATAAATGCTCCTATATACATGGGATAATTGACTGTAATCTATGTTAAAAGTTGAGTATGAATTATAACTTTTTAACTAAATGGAAATATAATGACTTATAAAAGCAACCCCAGAAAGAACTGTTCAGATGAGAGGTTGCTATTTGGGAGGTGATCCTGGAAAGCATGGTAAGGAAATGGAGGATTGAGAAAAGAACAAAAAACTCTCCAGTAGTCTATGTTAAGAAAGTGATTATTGCTGTGGGCAACCGGGGCTTCACCTTACTGGAGACTGTGTATAATGCTGTACAATGTACTCAAAATCGTTCCACTGAGTGTTAAAGAAAATGGGACACTGATCCACCCACTCTAGAACCTAACTGGCTGAATGTTGCTTCTGGAGTATTAAATCCCTGCACTTTGATTGCATCTCCACTGGGTGAAATGGAAATGCTCCTGCAGCTCGGGAATATTCCCAGGCTGATAGAGCCTGAAGGGGACTGAGGGAAGACGTGAGACATTGATGGTACCTGCTCAAGAAATCACCTCTTGCACCACTTAGTTCCAGCTGCACCCCATATTAAATCAACAATACCCTTTCACTGATTCTACAAGTTGGTGCCTAATCATTATTTCTAATTAAAATAATTATCACAAAATTAGTGGGGAAAATGACATTCTTTGCTCAGAGTTAGTGTTCAGTTCAGATTTGGCAATTATCACTTCTCTTTGCTACTACTCATTCCAGATCATTATTACCATGTCTGCTTATTTGAGTTACCTATTTGCTAGGATTAACAATACCTTTTAGCTATAAAGTGTCTGAGACTTCTGGAAACCATGACCTTGCCATGCTGTGGCTGTTGCACCAGGCATGTAAGCACCAAGAAGTGTTCTAGTGAAACCTTTGAGTCACAGACATACTTTTTATTGCCTCCATTCTATAAGAGTGGTACTGACTCTTAGTGATAACCAGGATTGATTACTCCTACCAGGGGCACAATTCCTTTCTTTTCCTACTGACTTCAGCATGAGGAGCCAAAATGTTCAGTTATCAGTCCTAGATCTAGATCCAGGTCCTTTGGAAACCTCCTCCTGTCGCCTGGAGGAAGCATTGCATCACTAGTTACCTACACTCCTAAAACTATGGAGACTAATTTTCAAAAGAAGCATACATTTCCAAATAAGTCAGTAGGGTTTTGGTGAGTATAACCAATTTTATTTTCACTGCCTGGTTCCTGAACCCAGACAGGAAACCAATTAAGCACCAGATAAGACTATTAGTTTAATATAGACACTGCATTTTGGGCAACATTACTCTAATATTTCTAGATTCATCCTCAAATTGGAATATTAACAGAGTCTTTAAAAGGCCATTCCAATGATTTATCATGAATGTAGCTTCTGAATGATATAAAATAGGAAAAATGAATCCTATGTTCCAGTGTGCATTTTTCTATGCCCTTCATGACAGTGTCAACCACTTGGTCTGAGGTGTTATTCTACAGGAGCCCATTTTAGTTAATATGATATCTTTTAATCTTTCTAAAAGAGGTGTTAGAAGAGCAAATGTCAGAGAAAAAGAAATCCATACCTAAATATATACTAATTCCAGTTGAGACAAATCATTAACATCTCAAGTTGGAAGTGGTCTTTTCATCATGTGCCTGTTTGATCTCTTCAAGGGATGCTATGATAGTGGGGGATCAGCATTGGTCTGTGCTGCCGGTGAGTCAGACTCAGAGCACCAATAGTAGCTAGATCATCTCTGATAAGAGAGAGACAAAGCTGTGAAGCCTGTGCATATTCTCTATCTCCGCCATTATGACTGCTTCATTCATGGGCCCATCATGCAAACACTGAAGTGACTAAAGACCAACTTTCACTGGAAAAGTAATTTTGTGCATTTGATGATTATGGGCCTCCCATGTGATGGTTGCTAGGGGGTATTCAGAGGAGACTCAAAACTCTTCATACTTTGTCCCCTACCCCCTTGGTCTATCTACATGTCATTTCCTCTATCCATTTGGTTTCCGATTTTTACATTTTTTTTTCTATTTAAGATTTTGATGATTGAGCCAAACTAGTAACCTCTTCTCCCTCCAAAAATAGATAATGTTCAAATGTATGCTCACTGAAAATATGTTAGCCTTTATCACTATCTCTCAGAACAACCACTGGTTGGAGCTATATGGTGTAGTGATTCTTTTTCATCCTACAGCAAAATGTTGATATGACCCTTCTAGGATTCTTTTCCTTCCCTAATAGCAGGCCATAAAGGATGGTCTGTGAAGTCATAAGTATATGTTGAAAGAGAGGCATCAGTACAACAAATGCAGTCCCTTTTATTGTCCTGGGTTCTTAAAATTCATAGTTTTCTAATTCACCTGATAAATCAACTAGAACAATAATCCTAAGGAGCTACATGTTTCCAAAATGCTTAAAGTTATACTAAGGAAAAAGCCACTTTCTTGGTAGTAGATGTTCTTTGTTTTTAGAGAATAGGTTCCTGAATATCCCAGGCAATCAAACCAATGGCAGAATGCTGAACCTAGTGCTGGGCAAGGCAGTAAATCTTTACTGCTGAAAATTCCAGCTGAATGTTAATAGCTTTTGCTTTTATTTACTGATGGGAAATGAAAATTGCATTGTCACTATGGATAGGCACATGCCAAGATTCAGAGGCTGTGTTGATCTCTTCTGGTAAAGACAGAACATCTGAGATAGAGTTTGCAATTGGGATTAACAGTTGACTAGTTTTATAGCGGTCCACCACCATCTTCCATGGCCTATAAAGGAAACCGTGAGGTTTTTGGAAGATCCATTTCTGTGAATAAAATGGGTTGTTGATAGAGACATTCTTTGTGCATCCTTTAAGTGTTTGAGATTGGTAAACAGCATTGCTTCTGATCTAGTATTATGCACTGAGGAAAGAGACCAATGGTTTTGTCTGAGCATCATGGTTATTACTCCACAGACAGTGAACAAATGTGATGATTTTCTACACCTCACAAGGACACAATCTTGCATAATTATGTAAACCATACAGTTTTCTTATAGGAATACCATTTATCTTGCCCCTAGAAGCACCTTGCTTTATCAACCACTACCCATACCCAGCCACCACACAGCTGAAGAAATAAAGTTTTAACAGTGATTAGAGACCTACATTCACCCCTTCTCCCATTATATTCCTCTTCATAAGTCATAAAGTATAGCACAAATGACTTCTAGTATCTGTTGACTATCCGCTTTGTTAGAAGTCTCCTTTTTTCTTAAGTAGAGTTTTACAATATTTTTTGACATCTAATAGCAAATATCCTCTCACCTTGTTCTTCATGTGTGTAGTTTATTCTTGGGTATCTGTTATTCTGTATAAAATGGCCAATGACCATTTCAAGTTCCCACAAAAATTATTACAATATTAATCAGGATGCATGAAATCTGTAGGAAAAATTAGAGGGAATTATATAGACAATATGCAGTCCCCCAATGTGTGAATATGTATGTTTGCATGTACTTATGTGTGTGTGTGTACACCATGCATAGTCTTTATTAGTTTATTAATTAACTAATAAAAACATCAATTGTGTTATATTTTATCTTTGTTTCATAATGCAATTTATTTAAAAAATTATAAAACTTTAATTATATCATTAAAATATTAATACCATGACTTACTATATTTAATATAATTGCATGAAATAAATATATATGGTATTACTATAACTTTTTTTAAGATATTCTTTTTTTTTTAAGATTTTATTTATTTATTTGACAGAGAGAGACTGCAAGAGCCAGAACACAAGCAGGGGCAGTAGGAGAGGGAGAAGCAGGCTTCCCGCTGAGCAGGGAGCCCAATGCGGGGCTCAATCCCAGGACCCCGGGATCATGGCCTGAGCCAAAGGCAGGTGCTTACTGACTGAGTCATACAGGTGCCCTTACTATAACATTTTAAATAAATGTGAACAATCTACTTAAAAATCATGTGATAGATCCATTTGTGTGGGGTTCTTTTTATAAGTATAAATGCTAATTTAAAAATTTATACAGTCTGAATAATTTTTCTGGTGAATAAAAATACAATAGACTTGCATAACATTTAGTATCCATTGCAATTACTAAATTTCTTCAGTTTCTAATGATTTATTTATCTAATATTTATTTGTGTTTTTTATACATTTCTTAACATATGATGATTTAATATACAATTAATTTATTCACTTGAGGAAAAGTCATCACATTGAACACCCTAGACTTATTCCTGATTTTAAAGAAAACATTTTTTAACATTTCTTATGCTAATTCAATTTTGCATTACTGGGATAAACCCACTCTTCCATTGAAAATATAACATCTTAAATGCATTTTTCCCACTGCCATATTTGTAAACAAAAAGTGGCACTGTGAATGGTGACATAGGAGGATAATTTTTTTGAAGATTTTATTTATTTATTTGAGAGAGAGAATGAGAGAGAGCATGAGAGCAGAGAAGGTCAGAAGGTGAAGCAGACTCCCCATGGAGTTGGGAGGCAGATGTGGGTCTTGATCCCAGAACTCCGAGATCATGACCTGAGCTGAAGGCAGTTGCTTAACCAACTGAGTCACTCAGGCACCCCTGAGGATAATTTTTTAAATGTTGATTTTATTCATGGGATTGGCAGTATTTACTGTTCTATGTCTTTCTCTGATAACTAGAAAAATGTTGGAATACTTATAAAAGAAGTTTTTTGCTTCTGTAGGTTCTTCTAGTGGTTCTCTTCATGTAATTATCCTTCAGCTTATGTTTATTTACTAATTAAATAAAATATATTATGGTAATAAAGGCAGGTGAGCTAGAATGAGAGTTTTTTTTGTTTTTGTTTTTGTTTTTAATTTGGCTAGTGGGTGTTTTTTTTTTTTCCTGGAAATTAAAAAAACATTCTTCCTACGGTTATTTTAAAGTATATCCTTATTTTTCCCAGCTTCACTGAAGTATCACTGACAATTTAAAAATTGTATATATTTAAGGCGTAGAACTGATTGATTTGATATACATAGGCTTTGTGAAATAAACACAATATATGCATTATCTCACAGTTACCATTTCTTTCTTCCTTTCCTTCTTTCCTTTCCTTCCTCTTTCTTTCTTTCTTTCTTTCTTTCTTTCTTTCTTTCTTTTTCTCTGTGTGTGGTGAGAACACTTAATATCTACTCTCTACCACACTTTAAGTATATAATACAGTATTGCTACCTATAGTCACAATTTTGTATATTTGATCTCTACATTTTAGGTGTCTTTTATAATTGAAAATTTGTACTCCTTGATGAAAATCTTCCCACACCCACCTCTTCCCAGCTCCTGGTGACTACCAATGGACTCTCTGCTTCTGAATTTAACTGTTTTAGATTTCACATATAGAAGAGATCATATAGTATTTGGTATGCAATGGCATGCCTTTTTGTGTGCATCCTTAGTAAGCAAGGTGCTTAAATTCCTTTAAAGATAGTATTTATTAAGATTTAAGATATTTGTAAAAATCTATATAATAATTAATGTGTGTCTATGTATGTATTTATTTTATACCTGGTCAAAATAAATGCATAGCTTTCTAAATATAAGCATACATTTATACAAAAGCATATTATATTCATATCTGTCTATATAATTAGCCATATAATGAATGCACTTACATCACTTTAAAAAGTGTTCTCCCATTAACAGAAGATAACATTCAGCACAGTATCAATTAGGTATGATATTATCTTTTAAAATTGAGGTTAATCATTTGTGACAAGACATATGATGCTCAACAAATGTTTATAGAATGAAGCAATTAATATTATACATGCAATAAAGTGGTTTCTTTTGCCACTTGGTAGAATATAATTGTTAGAAACTTAAAACTAAACTGTATATTTAATACTATTATAAATTTAGATATTTCCAATTTTATGATTTAGATTGTATGTTACTAAGTATTTTTCATGATGACAGTACTTTGCTGAGGTATAATTTTCATGTGATAACATTTTAAAAATCACTGATGTAATTGTCAAGCTAATTTCAATATATAAAACTTGCATTGTAAATGAAATATGAAACTTCATATATGTAGTACACAGAAGATGGAATAGGTTATGTAGAAAAACCTATGGAGTCTACAAAAATACTGGCATTCATGTATAACTTTAACAAAGCCAGAAACTAGCTAAATAAACAAAACTATGTTTTTATATTCTAGCTATAAATAATTTGAAAATAAAATTACAGAACAATTCCATTCAAAATAGCATAAAGCTATTTGGACACCTACACAGAAAAGAGTCAGTTATGGTATATTGTGGAATATTAGAGTCTGATCAGTTTAAGCAGGATTTCTCACTGTGGAGAGAAAGAACCCAAGTAGGATAAGAAGAATATCTATATGGTATGGGATAGATTGTAGAGAAATAGGGCCAAATATATACCATCAAAATCACTGGCAACCCAATGCAAAAACGTAACATTTAACCCCTCTCTCAATTGAAACACACACAAAATTGAAGCAGATTATAGATATAAAACAAAAACAGTAAACCATAAGTTTTCTAAAGAAAATATGAATGCCTTTGCAACTTTGGGTAAGGCAAAATTTTCATGAATGTAACAACAAACTATAAATCACCAAGAAAAGAAATTATATATAGGACTGCATTGAAATTAAATATTTTTATTAAAATATACAATATAGGTAATGAATAAGAAAGCCACAGATTGTGAAGAAATATATTTCCACTACATATATCAGACAAATGAATTTATATGGAATTCTACAATTGAAAAGCAGGGAAACCAACAAAATAAGCAACACACACCACACAACAGCATACAGAAGAATGGCCAAAACACACATGAAAATATGGTCTACATAATTAAACTTAAGGGAAATGCAAATTAAAACCATATTTCACAACTACTGGGATGGTTAAAAGCAACATGGCTGAGAATATCAAGGATAAAAAGCACTGAAATATTCACATTTTGCTAGTGAGAATATAGAATACAGAGATCATTTGATGAACTGTTTGGCAGCTTTTTGCAAAGATTAATGTGTGTCTACTCTATGACACATGTGATAAGTACATGTTGTACTTATCCAAGAGGCATGGGAACAAATATTCATACCTAAAAACACTCATTCAACAATGTTTATAGCTGTCTTATTTGTAATTAACTAAAACTTAAAAATGAACCAAATGTTCAAAATATAAGAATAAATAAACAATGTGATATAATTGTACAATGCTGTACCACTCAGTGATGACATTGAAGGAACTTAACTTCTGATACACAGAATAATGCATGGAATAATCTCAAAAATATTATACTGAGTGAAAAAAGCCAAAAATCAAAGAATAGACACCACATAGTTTCATTTATTAAAATTTCAAGAGCATAAAAAAATAATCTTTGGAAAAAAAGAAATCAGAATAGTGTTCAGGGCTTTGGTGCTTACTAAACAGACATGGTCCTGAGTGAAATAACAAGGTACAGGAGGAGGCCATTGGGAAGAAGTGACAGTCAGTTGAACTGTGAGCTGCATTTCAGCAACTGGAACTTACTTATGATGAAGTTTTAGAATATAAGTGAGGTTTGGCGGAGTGAGGTCCAGAGCCAATGACCCTTAAAGCCCTAAAGGGAGAGGAATGTCACTCTGTCTGCTTCAAGGGCTTGTCAGTGGGTAAGGAGATTTAATAACTTTTCTTCTGCCTCTGTTTTCCACATCATTATCCTCTTCCCTGTCCTTGGAATGTGGGGTTTACTTGCCTTTCTTGCTCCCAGAGTTTGGTCCAAGGACATAGTCTTGAGATAGGGATGTGGTACTGATGAAGTTTTAGAATGTTAAGTGAGGTTCAGTGGGGTGGAGTCCAGAGCCGATGACCAAGAAATAATTATTGAGAAGTCTTTGGTGCAAAATAGTGGTTTATTAAAGCATGGGGAGAGGACCCTTGGGCAGAAACAGCTGCTGCCCTGGGGTTAGGAGGGGGGTTGTGAGGGGTGGTAGGTTATGTACTGTGGGGGTAGGGAGAGGAAAAGGGAGGTTTCAATAGAACTTTCATATGCTAAAGAGAACCTATAAGATACCAGAGGCCTTGAGGCCTTGCCATTGTCAAGATCATTTTTCCCTCTAGCAAGGGTTCCTAGATAAGGTATAGTCCTAGTTCCTAGCAAGGTATTAACATTAAGATAGATGAGGGATTCCTAAAGAATGGCACATATGTCCCACCCAAGGAGTGAGGGTGGGGGAAGGTTGCAGGGTTTCAGTTTTGCTTTGTCCTCAGCCAACCTTCTGTTCCCTCATCATTCCCCCCTGCACAATTTTGACCCTTAAACCTTTAAGGTTGTTGAAGGTGGAAGGGCTCATCTTCTGTAACATCTTCCTGCTGAACAGGGGTATAGAGTTGTCCCTACCTACTCAGGTCAACGCTGGTCAGTTGGGGAATGTGTAGGGGAGTTATGAAAGACAGAGGCAGCTGAATCCAGGGGAGACTGCTCAGGTTACCTTCCCAAGTAGAAAGGATCATCTGTGGAAATTATGGTAGTGAAGGAGTCAATGCTACATGAGTGAGGAGACATGGCAGAAAACAGCAAAACATGATTAGTGTAACAAAAAGAAAATGAAACTCAAATAAGTTTTTTTTGCTAGTTGACAAAAAACCCTTTTCCAGTCCAGAAGTTTAATTAATCATTAAAAGAGAGAGGGGGGCACCTGGGTGGCTCAGTGGGTTAAGCCTCTGCCTTTGACTCAGGTCATGATCTCAGGGTCCTGGGATCAAGCCCCACATCAGGCTCTCTGCTCAGCAGGGAGCCTGCTCTCCGCCCCCCCCGCCCCACCTGCCTCTCTGCCTACTTGTGATCTCTGTCTGTCAAATAAATAAAATCTTAAAAAAAAAAAAAAAGAGAGAGAGAGAGAGAGACCATTTAAAGTGCTAATTTGAGTATGTCAGCACCCAAGAAATTTTTTGTGATAATCTGGAACATAAACATAGTATTTGTTTTTGTGATAACACAACTTCCACCTTGTGGAGCAGTTAAAACCTCCAATGCTGCTCTATTTTGTAAAGCTGCTTTACACATTTGTATTACCATAGCAATTTAATAGAGAAATGCTACTTTGAGGGTCATTTAGGGCTGACCATGTACTTAGTAAGAGCTTTCATGTGCCAAACATCCTCCAGTTCCAAAGGGAGAACAAAAGTGGATGATAGCTGGTCATACCAATGAGACAGAATGAGTTCACCAGTGTTAGGTTTTGGAAGGTTGGCCAGGTTGGTAATGGTTTTAATAATGCATCTGTGATTCCAGGCAAAACCTAGAGTACAGTGGCCTATCCAGCCTGGGAGAAGCCATGAGTACAAGTTAGAGCCATATAACCATTGGCTCCATTAGGAGACAGTCCTCCAATTCTGGGTTTCCATAACTGCAGTCAAAGGGCAATTTAGTTTTGGAGGGCCATCTTTTAATGTATAATATAAGGCAGTCAATTGTTACTTTGTAGGGACCAAGGGAGTCCAAACCTAGGGACAATTTTCCTTCATGAAGTTTTCGTCATCTCCATGGCCTTTTTGTCCAAATCAGCTGCCTGGTGTAAACCCTGTATTACTTTCATTTGTTCCTAAGGTCATATCCCTTGACATCCTTTGAAGTGAATTAGCTATCTCCTTAGGTAGATGTACACCCTTAAGAGTAATAATTTTAGGCCTGTATTTGACTGTGGAGTTATGGCTTGATAATAATCCCCTTTTCTTCCAAATTGCTCCATGGACATGTAGGTCTAGGAAAGCATATTTCAAGTCCGTGTTAATATTAATTTTGAAGGCTTTGGCAATATGGCATACCCAGCTTTTCTTATTCTTTTTATGAAAACTATTGTCATCAGTAAACCAACTGTCATTTGTATTTTTAATGGAGCAACTTAAGTCTGGCCAACTAGAGTAAGCAAAATCAATAACTTCTGAACAGTTTTGCTCTATAGAGAAAGAAGTACAATGGTGAGGTTCAAGCATATGGGTAACTAGGTTTAAAGTGTGACAAGTTTTGGGTCACCTGGGTGGCTCCATGGGCTAAAGCCTCTGCCTTTGGCTCAGGTCATGATCTCAGGGTCCTGAGATTGGCTCCACATCAGGCTCTCTGCTCCACAGGGAGCCTGCTTACCCCTCTCTTTCTCTGCTTGCCTCTCTGGAAATTTTGAAAATTTGAGGTGACCAAGGAAACCCAAACGGCACATGGTGGAAAATTTGAGGTGACCGAGGAAACCCAAATAGCACATGGAGAGATGGGAGAACACAGCTTTATTTAATGCCAGGGGGCTCAGTGGGATCGTTCCCCAAAAACTGAGCACCCGACAGGGTTAGGAGTGAGTTTTTATGGTTACAGGCAATGGGGGATGGTAGCCAGGTGTTTTCAAGGTCTGAAGACCTGGACACTTTCCCAGTTCCCCAAGGCCAAGTGGCCCTTTCCTGTGGAAGTATAATCTATGTGGCAGTATCTCAGGAGAGTGATAAAGGACCTCAGGGGCTGTTTCTCTTTCTTTTCTTATTCAAACAGGACCAGGCATCTGGTCTTTTTCTTCTGTCTCAGCAGGAGCAATGACTTGTTATCTTAGTCAAATGGGATGGCTATTTAGTCTTTTCTTGGCCTTAGCAAGAGCAAAGGGGAGCCAGAGACTGAAAGGGGCTGGAGCTTGAGTCTCTATCCATCTCACTTGTGATCTATGTCAAATAAACAAATAAAATCTTTAAAATAAATGAATAAATAAATAAAAATAAAGTTTGACAAGTTTTAAGTGTTATTTCTGGCATATCTGTAAGTGTAGCCTGGTATTTAATAAAAGTTGGCCTCCATGGTTTCTAAGACATCTAGATCTGGTGTTAAGTCTTTACAGTCAGGGACTGTCCCATACTGAGATTTGAGGCCCCTTTTATCAAGAGCACTGTTGTATGCTTAGCTAAAGCCTTTCTTTGCAATTGTACCTCAATAGAGGTGGCTTCTAGGATAAATATGACTAAGAGATGAAACCATTAAGAATGCTTTATCCTAATTACAAAGGATCAATGGCGAGTAGGAGTAAACATGTCAAGGGATAAGGGGAGTCCCACATGCATCATCCAATCCAATAATAAAGAAAGTGGGGTCATCAAATTCTCCACAAGTCCAGTTAGCCCTGTGGGGTAGGGTATGCTTCTGGCTTTTAGGCAATTTCATTATCCCAGCCACACAGAATTGGTCAAGGTGATAGTTAAGTTATACAATTGTTGAGGAATCAATCCCATTTTCCAGTTGTTTAATCATGTGCCATGGGGTCCTGTTATTATCCCCGCAGAATAAAAAGCAAGAAGATCGTCTAAATGAGCTATTGTGCAACTTCTCTGAAGTTTACCTCAAGTTGTCTAGCTTAGGTAAACAACAAACATTTAAAGACATTCAAATCTAGAACTTAACATCCACAAAGATGTGTTATTGAAACATAATTTTTCTCTCTAAAATAACCCTCATTTCTAGAGATAGCCAAATTAGGACTAATTTATTTAAAAAACAAGTGCAGTTTAAACAGATTTGGCCTAATTTTTTACATAATATCAGCAAGAACAGTGAGTGATCATAGAGATCTTTCAGAATCTGCTTTGCTGGAACTTTATAAGGAATCTCTAGGTTGAAGTTTTAGGAGCCTCTCCAGACCAGAAGCCAAGCCAAGTATTTGCCATCAGACATGCCTGCAATACCTGTAGATTTGAGTAGATTGCTCTTCCTGAGGTTCCCAAAGTATCCTGAGGTTCCTGCACCTGCCAGGAAGTGACATTCTTTACTCACCTGGTGAGGCTTCTGGGAACTCTTTAAGCAAGGTACCAGGCCAACAGTTCCAAGGGGATTTATGGCTCCAGGTTTCATAAAGTCAACCTTAGTTCCTTAAAGCTGTCTGGTCATATCTGAGTCTATGCATTTCTTTCTCAAATATGACATTCCAGTCAAAGCCTCGGTAAAATAACCAATGTTTCCAATAGTGTCCTGTTACAAGGAGAACAGATTCTTATTGAACTTATCCAAATGACTGATTGCCATGGAAGAATACTTACTGAGACCTTTTGAGTTTCAGAGGGTTTAGATAGAGAGAAAAGCTGAATGCTTTGATTTGTTTACAAATGAATATTTTCACATTTCTGTAAGTCACATATATCTTAAGAAAAAGTTTCCTTAGTGTGGAAGAGCAAACATTAGAGAACCAGCAATGTTTAAAATGAGACACAACATTATAATATTTTAGATCATTTAGTCCCATGTTACTAATTCTGGTTTAGTTTGAATGCAGCTTTAGTTAGTTCTGGAAATTCTTACCCATTTCAGTTTTAGGATTTTCAATATATTGAATAACTGTATTTGTCCCGAAAGCCCTTTATATGAATCTCCTTTAAGGTGGAACTCATTTTATAAGAGAGTTAGAACAATTATAAATGACAAAAAAACCTCAGAAATGGACATTGTTAATGATCTGATTCATAGTGAGAGTTCACTATGATACTGTAGACAAGGAAACTCAGTTATCCTGCGACCCATTGACACATAATACTTCAATAATTACAATATCAAGTGATGATCTTATCAAAACATTAGAACTTTAGGAAATGCATAGAATCTATAGAATAGTTATAGCATTTACCCATATGTAACCAAAGGTTTATCATTTGTTTAGCAGTACTTCCTGAGTAACTTAGCATACCAAGGAAAAGCATAAATGAATTGAAGAGATTTCATTTACAATTTAAATCTTGTCAACACTTGTTAAAATCTTAGAAAGTCTTAAAGCACATGCCTAAATATAATTAGGGATGTTAAAGACCTGATATAGGCAATTTGTGGAAAATGGTTTCTCTGGACAGGCTAAGAGGAAACAACTATTTACATTTTCTTCTTAACAGAATATCAATTAATTTAAGAAAACTTTGTCTTTTTGAATAGAAAGAATTTCAATCTTATACTAGTGCACTTTAAAACTCATTTGTTTTCAACTTAGTCTGTCCTGCCCACGCCTAAAATTCCTTTTCCAAGTTTTTTCTTTTTTTTCCATCATAAACCTTCTACAACTTTTCTTTGCATTCAGGTTTTGTCCCAATCCTTTTCTTTCCAAACAGCCATCTGATTTAGGACAAAATTACCTTCTTTTACCTTCAACAAAATGCATTCCCATTCATTATCTTTTTTACATATCTCCTACTTTTCCACCTACAGAGTTGTTTCCCTTATTTCCATTAGTCTTACAGTTAGAATTTTGTACTCTTAGGAACACCTTAGTCTCTAGTCAGTTAAGTATTAACCAATTGTGAACTGTTACAACAGAATTCTTTAGATGGCAAATTTATGAATCAGTTAAGCACAAAACATGTTTACCAACAGATTTAAATATTCTTTTTTTTCTTTACAGTAAGTCAAAAGCACAAACCCATGTCTAGTAATTAATGACTTAGCATTTTATCCTATTTGAAAGACCTAGATGTCCAACGAATTTAATTCCATTTGTCATCCAAGCAAATCTTTAAACTTTTTTATTTTAAACAGGTTACCAAAGACTCTGAAAGCTATCTCAGCAATTACCCATGAAAACTCTTGAGACAGACAATGACTCATCAGTTTAGTCATCTTTTTGCTAACAACGCAACAGAGGTAACACAAAGTTATTTGATCTTCAGTAAACCTTGAAAAATAAGTTTCACATTTACTGCTGTAACTTCAAAGACATGTCTATCTTAATTAAAACCAACAAACTTAACTTAGTTTACATACTGATTTATGTTCCATCTTGGCCCACCCCATTTTCAGTATTTACCTGAGACACGGGTAGGGAAATCTGGAGTGAGGTTGTGAGGTCCAGGGGGTGCCCTTCTTGCTCCTTGATAGTGAAGAGAGAAGGAGCCATGGTGCAGGAGGCAACGAGGATGGTCTAGAGGCCAGTTATCCAGGCTGCACCAAAGTTGGTGCAGAAACAGGGAAAGGGGGAGACAGAAGAAACAAAGTGCTGCCCGGAGGCAGAGAAAGGGTTTCTGGTTTTTAGAGTTCATCAGCTCCAACAGAGGAGCAAATGGCCATGCTTTCCTGCCAACAAGGTGAGGGGGCTGTTGGGATTAGGCAGTCCAGGTGAGGCCAGAGAAGACATGGAATTTCCCCCCAAACAAAGGGAATTTCGGCCGCTGCTTGGGAATATTCCTTAAAGTCTCTGTCTCAAGGTAGACTAACCCCAGTTGGCTCCAGTTATAGCCATTAACAAAGGAAATGAGTGAGGGAGAAGCCCCTACATCTGTTAGGAGGAACAGAGATAAAGTCAGAGTCCCCTTTGGTAGGGATGGCCTGTGTCTCCTCCAGCAACCTGAGTTTACTAGAAGGCTTATTTACATAATTATCATCCAACATGTAGAAAGGGGGTTACTAACTGACCCATTCAGCCAAACACATTCTGCAAAAAGGCCCTTAGGTTGGGATCCTGGTGTAAAGCAAAGAGGGCCTCCTAGGTGCATTTGCCCTGTTTCCTGCAGAGGAGAGCTAACTGATAGATCCTATGGAGGCCATGCAGTGTTCCAGAAGCTCAGTCCTTTCCTAAGTTTTACAATGTAATTTGTTTCCAGTAGGTTAAAAGGCACTCCAAGGTAGAGTCCTTGGGAACTGAAGAAGCCTACTGAGGCCACGCTCCCAGAAACATAAAGAAGGTCCATTACTAAATCCCCCGACTCCTGGGTGGCATTCCACACAGGATATGTCATGTGTCAAAAGCGACCAGAGGCACCCCTCAACAAGACATCGCTATTGATCACGATCCTGTCTTCCCCGGGAAGGCATTCCTGCCCTAAAATGCCCTGGAGGAGTGCTGGCACCCCTCCCCTACCCCAGCACATCCTAGGCTGCCAATGGGTGCCTGGTGAATAGGCTAAAATACCGTGCCATGCCATGCTGTGCAATCATCTGTCCTGAAGGTTGTGTACCATTTTGCCATTTTAACCCATGGAAATACTAGAAAAGTTTGGCAAGGGGAAATTACCCAATTTTGTAGCTCTAAGTAGTTAGTAGAGGCCACTGACAAGAAACAGCAAAGACTGAAATCCATCACTGTCTAAGGGACATTCCAACACATGTGGTCCTTACAGCCAACTTCCCTAGGAAACGGTCCCCGGTTGGGTTTTAATTCAATTGGGTACTGGTTTCGGCCAGCTCCCTGTAGAGTTTCCGTGGCCTGAAGTGGCTAGACCAGGTATGTGGAAGGGATCACATTAGATCAATCAGGAGGAAACCTCAAATGGGAGTCTTAAGATTGGCAGCCGTCCTGAGGACTTACGTGGCTGTCCCATGCCCAAGACAGATAACTTTATATAAGAACAGGAATAAAGAGAGGGCATCAAGTTTCTGGGTCTTATTATCATTCCGGCCAGGTACTAACTTCCAGCCAAATGGCAAACATTCTCCTCTCCCCATAGAGTAGCCAGGGGCTAGAGGATTACAGCCTGAGCAATTGACATGCAAGTGTTCCAATAAGACCATACTCCTTGAAAAGCCCCTGAAATGAGAGTAAAGGAAGAAGAGAGAAAGTGCTCACACCAATTTTGCACCGAAGCTCAGAGTCCAAATGTAAAGACTCAAAGCCCCACATTGGGTGCTAAATGATGAAGTTTTAGAATATAAGTGAGGTTTGGAGGAGTGGAGTCTGGAGTCGATGACCAAGAAAGAGTTCTTGAGACAGATTTGGTGCGAAATGGTGGTTTACTAAAGCAGGGCAACAGGACCCATTGGCAGGAAGAGCTGCTGCCCCAGGGCTGTGAGGGGTGGTGGTTACGTACCATGGGTGTAGGGGGAGGAAAAGGGAGATTTCAATAGAACTTTCATATGCTAAGGAGGACCTGCAAGATATCAGGGGCCTTGAGGCCTTGCCATTGTCAAGGTCCTTTTTCCCTCCAGTAAGGAATTAACATTAAAATAGGTGGGGGATTCCTAAATTAGGGCACTTAGGTCCCACCTGAGGAGTGGGGGTGGGGGAAGGTTGCAGGGTGTAAGCTTTAGCTTTGTCCTCAGCAAGCCTTCTGTTCCCTCATCGGTACTGAGACCATCTGGATGACCTACAGGACTGAAGCCCATTAAGGCTTCCATATGAACTTTTGAGACTTGGCGGGAGTGTGCAGAGATTTATTCATCTTGTGGTCACCCAAGACAAGGCCCATATGTAAGTGCCCTTTGCTTACTAAATCTGCTACCTATGAACTTGGAGTGGCCTGCCTCTTTCTTTGGTCTCTCCCTGTCCTCTGCATAGGAGGCCAGTTTCAGATTTCACCTGCAAAGCTCTAAAGCTGGCTGCAAACCAACCATTGGTAAGCCAGCCAGGAGACAGAAAAAAATGGGCCTTGGGATAGAGATGTCTGTGGGGGAAATCCCATGTTGACTATTGACCACTACGTGGGGATAGTGGTCCATATGTTGGACTCTTTTGGACTGCCAAATGAGTAGGGAGACACCCCCCAAACACTGGCCTCTTTAAGGGGTTGGTTTGAGGATATATGTTTAATGCACTGTAGCAAAGAAAGCAAAGGCATGGCGTGCTGGGGGCTGGCCTCTGCTCTTGGCCTTTTGAATGGACACTGATGTCCAGCTAGAGGCTGAAACTCAAACTGAAAGCTGGAAGAGCTTAAATTAGAGAAGGACATGTAACTGTCCACTCCTCTGTTAGTTCTAGGGCTGGCAGTCAAGGTGGGAGAGGTTAGACTGCCATTTTAAAAAGCTCTCTGAAGGAGGACACAAAATGCCTGAGATTAAGACTTCAGCACTTGTGACAAAACCCAATTAGGATGCTAAGAGGTGGAATTGCTGAGGAAGTGATAAAAACGAAGAAGAGAATATTATGGCAATTGATGAGAAAACCTATGAAATGTCCCATGCCTCCTGACACCTAGTACTAAAGAAAAAATTTAGATGACAATTATCCCAAACTCCTAGGAGAAAACCTGGATTCTTTCCCCATCCCTTGAGGTTGTAAATCTTATCATCTCTTTGAAATGTAAACAACCCAGGAGATAATTAAAAACACTGCCCTCAGGTACAGAAGCTAAAAAAGTGGGGGAAAAGAAGCTTTTTAAAATACAGACTGCTATACAATTTCTTTGCCAAAATTGATTTGTAAAAGAATGAAGTTTTTTCCAGCTATGTAACTTTTTGCACATGTTAAATTCCATGGGAACGATTGTTAAGAAAGAAGTGATTGCTGTATCTTTAGGGTGTATTTGAATAAAATTCCTTAAATATTATATAGTCCTGGTATAATGTTATCAGTCATGATTTTAAAATCCATGTCACAGAAATAACTGAATTCCTTTATCAGTTTCATTAGAATGAACTCTTGTCAAATCTTCAACCATACCCATTTTTAAGTCTTTTGTCATTTATAGACAGTTACTGTTTTAGTCTGATGCTTTGGCCAAAAAAAAAAAAAAAAAAAAAGACTGTTCCTGCAAATGTGCTCTTTCAAGGAGATTCTTTGGAAAGGCTTTGACAGATTTCTGATAACTAATATCAATTTGCTTTCATGTGGGAGGAATAATAATGAACCTTTCAAGTGCCTTTCCAGGGCTACCTGGTTAGCTTCCCAGTATGTCATAGGTGGTAGCCCAAGATTTGTCCCTGTTCTCCACATCAGTCAAATGGGCCTATTACATTGAGGATATAATGTTAACATGTGAAAACTTGTCTCTGCCTCAGGACACCCTTAGGACATCTGCAAAGGAGAGGATTGCCAGTGAACCCATAGAAAACTTAAAGCCTGGGCACCACCATAAGATTTTAGAAGTCGCCTGACTGCATATGATGCATATTGTTCTACAGGTTGTGATTGATAAGGTGCCAGCTTATCCGACCACTAATAATGTGAAAGAGGTGCAAACCTTTGTAAGGATTTGGGTGTTGGGAGGCCTTTTGTTTTTCACCTGGCACAGTGCCTACATCCCTTATACAACCTGATAATGGGCACGTGTGGGCCTGGGGATCAGAACAGCAAGCCACTTTTGAGAGGAAAAAATGCTGATAAAGCAGACTAAAGCTTCAGGTATCTCCTAAGCAGGGTTTGGGACCTGAAAGGTGTGTTTGGGACCCTGAAAGGTGTGGGTCAGACTCAGTGGTGGAGACAACAAAAGGGGAGAATACTGCTAGGATTTGTGGCCCAGTTCTGGGAGGGGGCAAAAATCTGAGCTACCCCACAGAACAACAGCATCTAGCAGTGTGCACAGTGCTCCTCCGGGTCGAGCCTCTCATACAGCAGTTAGTGCCACAGCAAGTGCATGGTTTAGCTGGTGATCACTCAGGAGCCCTGGCACTCAACTCTTCACACTGAAAGTTGGGCCATTCTAACAGGGATTATTAACCCTACTGTTAACCTTAAAATTAAAATAGCTGTCATTCTATGAGCAAAAAAATAAAAATAAAAATAAAAAATAAAGTGTTTATTTGGGAATAGCAGAGGACTGCAATCCAGGACAGGCAATCTATGGCAAAATCACAGGCAAACCCTCAGAAGAAAGGAAAGGAATACCTTTTTATAGAGGAAGGTGTAGCTGAAAAGGGTGTTACAAAGAGTCAAGCTGAGTAAACTTCAAATTGTAGGAGCCTTCTCATTGGCTGGGTGGTGGCAGTCTTTCATTGCCTTGGTTGCTAGGTGAGAGAGGAAAGACTTTCTTTCTCCTGCTGGGGTAGTAAAGTTTGTAGACCAAGTAGTATCAGCTGCAAGGCCTACTTCAGCCTGTTGGGTCTACAACTGACAAGGAAGGGGAGGGCATGAGAGCCCTCCTTGCAGGCATCCAGATGCTATTTTCAATGATGCTTCCTTTTATTAATTTTCACAACCCTATGGCTTGCACAATGGGAAGTTCAAGTGTAGATGATCATGAATAAGCCCTTGTGGGCTCAGGATGTGTGGAAGGATATTGGGTTCACTTACAAGAGCCTGAGGCAGTTCTCACTGTCTTCTATGTCCCAGCTCATAAGATAAAGATACTTGGCAGTTAGAAGCGGAGCCCTAGCTAGTTTGTAAGTCCTAGCAACAGACTCTTTAGTAGATAAAGCAGATTGGTTACATAGATGGAAAGGCCATGGAAGTGCCCAAGTGAGATGGCATATTGCCAAGGATGACAGATTTCCCTTGAAGTACAGTGACTTGGTTAATGCAGTAACATCATGTTCTATACTTTTTTTTTTTTTAAGATTTTTTTTATTTGACAGAGAGAGAGAGATCACAAGTAGGCAGAGAGGCAGGCAGAGAGAGAGAGAGGGAAGCAGGCTCCCTGCTGAGCAGAGAGCCTGATGTGGGGCTCGATCCCAGGACCCTGAGATCATGACCTGAGTCGAAGGCAGAGGCTTTAACCCACTGAGCCACCCAGGCACCCCATGTTCTATATGTTTTAAACAATGTCCAAGGCAACAGCCAAAGGAGTCTGTGGCTATTGCTGGCATACTCAACTGGTAAGGGATTGGTGAATTGATTTTATAGGCTTCCTCCCTCCTAGTGAGGTATTAAATATGCTTTGCTTTGGTTTGCTGGGGACACTACATCTGGCCTAATCCAAGCTTTTCTTGTCACTCTGTAAATCAGGCTGCCACCATAAAGGGGTTAAAGAAGCTATCATGTATAGATACCTTCATGGACTAGACAGTGATCAAGAGTCACATTTCAAAGGTCATGATATGCAAGATTGGTGAGAGAACATGACATTAAATGGAGGTTCCATCTCCCCTACAACTCGTAAACAGTAGGATTGGTGAAAAAGAAAAATGGAATATTAGCACAGCAGTTTAAATTATTAATAGGTAAAACCACTTTCACCTGGCAGACTAAAGTACACTCCCAGGCTTTAAGGCATTGGAATGATTAATCAGTAGGGCCTATCGTCCCATATGCCAGACTTGGAGCCCTTGCCAAGGTACCCAATATCATAGAGCTATAGAAGTTGTGGGAAAATAACCATTGCCTGGACTCTTATCATACCCAATTAAATTTCTATGTGCTGAGAATACCAAACCCCAAGACACCTGGAAAAGGAATTATCTACTGGAATTATCTACTAGAGTTGCTTCACACCCCTGGATGAGGTAAAACTCCTCAATCCCCATTGGGATCCCATTGCCCTGCTATGAGCTGGACCTGTTGAAATGTGCTATGACTGAAATGGAACACATACCACTGAAGGAGGGTAAAGAGTGGGGGTACTGTTCTGGCATAGCCTTCCCCCAGTTTATCTCCTCACTCATAAAAGTGCTGCTGTCCCTGGCCAAAATGTATGGTATGCACAACCAGGCCAATTTACTAAAGCTGCCAACCTCTCTCTTTTTAAGGTCAGATGGGCATGTTCTGTTTTCCACTGGTACAGTTACTTGTCTGCTGTCTTCGTTCCCTCCACTGGCCTGGAGGATGTTATAGAATATATAGAAACCCTTACTAAATTCACCCAACAAGCCTTGCATGATTGCAACACAGCCTATATTTATTTACCCTAAAATGTCTCTAATGAAAAAAGTTGCTCTTCAGAATAGAATGGACTTGGACATTATTACTGCCAATTGTCTGACAAGGGGGCACCTGTGCCATTATCCAAACAGAATGATCTATGTTCATACTTGATGAGTCTGCCAGTATATCATCTTTATTAAGTCATGTGAGGATACAAGTTAAGATGCCTAGTGGTCCAAGCCCCCAGCTTAGGGGACTTAATAAATCAAGGATTCGGAATGTGGTACTTTTGGTGGAAATGTTGTCACTGGCTTTGGGAAACCATTGTTTAATCTGTGTTTTCTCTTACTTGTGCCTATACAGTTGCTGTCACATCTGCTTCCAGTGTAACCAGATAGCTGTCAAAGGAGGTTTTATGCTAGTGAAGCCCCTTGCTGACAGCTCCAGGTCCATTGCAGAAGAGGGGAGCAGGTACTACTATAAGAGTGGTCACTGAAGGAAGGGGATGGAGTATTAGGAGACATGAGAAAACATGACTGACTGTCAGTAGATCCATGAGCTGGACCCTAGCAATAAGAGGCTTATCACCCTTTCTCCTGTTCTTGGAATGTGGCTTTCACTTACATTCCCCAATCCTAGAGACTGCCCAGAGGATGTAACCTTGAGAGAGTGGAGCACTGAGATCATTTGGAAGGCACACATGACTGAACCCCTAAGGCTTCTAGGTAACCTTTTAAGATTTGGTGGGTGGGTGTGGAGATATACCTGTCCTGCAGCTGCCTAGGACAAGTCTCATAGGTAAGTTTTATTGCTTATCAAATTTTTCACTTGTAAATGTGACATGGCCTGACTCCGTCTCTCCCTTCCCTCCACATGAGGGCTAGTTTCAGATTATACCCAAAAAGCTCTTGAGAAGGTTAGGAACTCAACATGGGTGGTGGAAATTCTTTTTATCCATATTTTTTCTTTTAAAGTCAATGCTATTGTGTCCTATCTGACATATCATCGCCTTCCTTGATGCTTCCAAGATTTTCTTTTTCTTCTAGATGTCTTACAGTTTTAGCTTTCATATTTTTTAATTAATTGTTGAGCATTTATGAGGTTGAGTCATTTACTTATTTATTTATTTTATGAAAAATATCCAGCTGCTCCAGCAGTTTAATGAAAATGGCTCCTTTGTATATGGAATCACTTTACTGTCTTTTTTAGAAATCAAGTGACTGTATAGGTGAGTCTGTTTCTATACTCTCCATTCTATTCCAACACTACTATTTCAATGCTTCTATATCAATTTTTAAAATTTTATACTAAGTCTTAGAATGTGGCAGTATAAATCCTCTTTTATCAAGATTATCTTAGTTACTCTATCTAAATCTTCTGTGTTTCCAAATACATTTCAGTACCGTTGTTTTGTCTTTAAATATAAATGGCTTTTGAGATTTTGATTGGGATGACATTAAACCTGTTAACTCAGTAAGAACTTAAATCTTAAATGTAGTGTGTCTTTCAGTTCACATACATGAGGTATTCATTTATTTAGGACTTCTTTAATTTTTTCCTGTGTCCATAAACTTCTGTACTATGATTCCTCTTATCTAATCTCTGCCTCATGCTTTCTATAGCTTCATAGATTTGATTTACTTACTGTTTTTAGGTTTCTTTGTGTTTACTATTCAGTTTCCTACTGATGTTGTACACGAGCTGCAGTCCTAGTGGTTTAAAAACAGCATAAATGTATTATCTTACAGTTCTGGAGGTCAGAAGTTCAAAATTAACCTCTCTTTCTCTTCCTATCACCTTTGTTTCTGTTGTTATTATATGTCCCTCACTTACTCTGAACGCCCTTATGATTATATGGTGTCTGCCTAGATAATCCAGGGCAATCTCCCCATCTCAAGGCCCTTCATTTAATCACACCTACACAGTCCTTTTTCCTTCAGAAGTAGCAGATCCACAGTTTTTGGGGAATCAGGATGTAAAAGTCTTTGGTGAGCCATTTTTCTGTCTACCTTACTGTTTTCTGGCTATAGCAGGAAATGGAGTTGAAATAATAAAAATGATCCATAAAGTACAGGAGCCCTATAAATACCATTAGGAAGTTTGAACTACCCTCAAAAAATGATGAGTCACAACTTGAAAGTTTTAATAAAGGGAATGACATACCCATACATAAATTTCAGAAAGATCACTTTGTTCCAGCCTGGCAAGCAGACTGGTGAGAGGAAGATTACAGGCAAAGGAACAGGAGAGTATTGTAGTGATAAACCAAGAGACATTGTTTTATTTTACAATAGTTACAATGCTATCAGAAAGAAGTGGACAGAATTAAGAGGTATTCAGGAGGCTGAATGAGAGGTCTTCATTAAGTCTAATACTCTGGTCTATTAAACGTTCATTTAAGTTGAGAACAATCCTTTATTCTTACTGCTTGATTTTCTGATATTATGAATCAAAGAGCTAAAAACAAAACACTTATAATTCTCAATATGTATGAATTTTGCAGTGCCACTCTTATCTTCTCACTCCTATTCCATAATAGTGTGGAATCAGCTCTTCCTGAACTCTAGCACCCACCTTTATACACAAAGAATTCTTAATAAATGGACGTGTGGTTTCAGCTAAGCCAGATGAATGAGCTCTGGAGATCTACTGTATGTATAGTCAATAATAATATATTGTTCACTTAAAATTTCTTAATAAGACAGATGTCATGGCAAGCATTCTTCGCACAATAAAAAAAAGTGAAAAGTAACTTTATTTGGAATTGGGAAAAGAGTTTTCTAAGAGTGGCAAATGTTAAATGGAAGAATAGACAATGAAATTATGATATGGTAAGTAGACATTAGAACAAAAATGAAGGGCTTCCTGTTTATATTTGTTTATATTTTTCTTCTTTAAGATAGAAGATTTATTTGTTTTTTTAGTTAACTAAGCACTTTCAGTTTCTATCAGCATTGTAGATACTGGGAAGTCAACCACTAATTTTAGCAGTAAGTTCACTTTCAGTCCTCATTTTCTTGGTTTTTCAGTGTTTTTCGTTTCTTTGTTTCCCTCCCTGTGTGTCTCTGCACACACATTCCCATAGATATTTTAGTGTGAATTTGAGAAGAGATGTATCAGGGCTGGATGTTATTTTAAAATAGAAATGCCTACTCTTTTTATGGCAAATAAGACTTTATATAATCTTTTCAAAATATGTATTCATTTATACCAAAGATTCATTAAAGACACAATTCTTCTTTTTTTATTACATTATGTTAGTCACCATACAGTACATCATTAGTTTTTAATGCAGTGTTCTGTGATTCATTGTTTGCATATAATACTCAGTGTAGAGACACCGTTCTTTATAACACTTTATTGTGTCACAATTCTTTTTGGAAGGCCAACATTTTTCCTACCAGGGTCTTCAGAAAAGAGATCTGTCATTTTTTTCTTGACTAAGGTTGAATGTTTATGCTCCCCAGGCTTACAAATTAAGGCTTAATAACTCCCTTTAGGCAGCAGTTAAATGAAAGATTCTGAGGTGCTTCCCAGAAATCTCAAATTGTTCATCATGTATCTAAATCCACAACAAGGCAAAATGCCACCTTTTTGCGAATTAAGTCCTAGCAATTTTCCTAAGTAGCTCATGAATCCATCTCTGCATAGCCAAAGGAGGTGAGTCAGGAGCTGGGCACAAGGTAATGACTACAATAAAGGCACAGTTCTGTGGTTTTGTTTTAACACTATTTCTTTCTACTTATGAATTGTGTTCCTTCGCACTCCTTTCATCGTAAATTTATTATTAAAAAATGGAAAGGAAAGCATTCTCCATGAGCTAATTTCAGTGTACAAACATCTTTCAAATGTCAATGACTATTTAAAAGGCTATCCTATGAGTTATAGAAGAACATTCTGTTTCTGCTTTCAGTTACAATAAATTTACTTTTATTTAGTTAAAGATTAAGAAAATAGCATCGTTGCACAACACTGATGAAAAAATGTCAAATATCTGGTTTATGTCTCATGGAGCATAATGCAATCTGATTCATGGAAATTCCTTTTTTTTTTAAAGATTTTATTTATTTATTTGACGAGAGAGAGAGCCAGGGAGCACAAGCAGGGGAGATAACAGAGGGAGAGGGAGAAGCAGGCACCCTGCTGGGCTCAATCCCAGGACCCTGGGACTATGACCTGAGCCAAAGGCAGATGCTTGACTCACTGAGCCACGCAGTGCCCCTGATTTATGGAAATTCTTAGTAAATTGCTACACTGTTGTGTTAGTGCCAATAAATAAACTTGTCAAAGTGAATGATATCAGCAAAATAGATCATTTTATTAACAAGGAACTTTCCTAATACAAGATGCTAAAAAGGTTTACCAGCACTTTTAGGTTCTTTATCCTGGAGGATATGGCCATATTTTTTTCCATACAAACTTATTGAATGATAGTTCTTCTTCTCAAAATATCATTATTTTAAGGTAGGTTAATTATATCGAAGCAAATTAAACTATGTGTTAGTCAAAATATTCATCCTTTTAAAAAGACTTTTTTTTATTTATTTGAGAGAGAGAGAGAGAGAGTGAGAGAATGAGCATGAATGGCAGAGGGAGAGGAAAAGAGAACCTCAAGCAGACTCCATGCTGAGTGCAGAGTCTGATATGGGGCTTGGCCTCAGGACTCTGACCTCATGACCTGAGCTGAAACCAAGAGTAGGACACTTAAATGACTACTCCACCAGGAGTTCCCAAAATATTCACTATATATTATTTTATCTTAAACTAAGAACTGAAGTAGTCTGGGGCATCTGGGTGGCTCAGTTGTTAAGCATCTGCCCTTGGCTCAGGTCATGATTCCAGGGTCCTGGGATTGAGCCCCACATCAAGCTCCCTCCTCTGCGAGAAGCCTGCTTCTTCCTCTCCCACTCCCCCTGCTGGTGTGCCCTGTTCTGCCATCTCTCTGTCAAATAAATAAAATATTCGGGGGAAAAAAAAAAGAATGTCATCTTATACGTAGTGGTCTAACGAAGTCCCACAGTTTATCTCTCATTTTTATTTATAAAATAGGAAAATATCTTGTTTGAAAATAAGCCATGGAACCATAAAATAATTATATGAATACTAGGTAAATCTTTGAATAGTGAAGACACCTTTGTGAGGGTTGATTGTGTTATAAGAATAAAACTCAGTGTAATGTGAGAAGCGTTTTCTTTTTGGAGTGTTAGGTGTTTATTTGGTAATAGCTCTAAATTTAAATGTGACCACCACATTTTATTTAAAGAAATTCTATGTATCTTCTGCAAGCCCACTGCTAGTGTAGAGTCCTTTCCACTACTTAAATTATCTAATAACTTTTTATTTGTATGAACTGCCATTTGCATGAACTATGGTTGTACTGGTATATGTCTTACTTCAGTTGAACTTTTCATGTACCTGAATATCTGGTACTTTCACATAAATGAAAATCTGTCCTCTTAGGGTACAAATTTGAAGTGGTGTAATATTCTACTTCTTCTCCCCCTTCAATATTTTGTCTTTTCTTTTTTCTGGTTTGGGGTCTATCTAAAATTCTTTCTGCCAATGTTTGCTAAAACAAAACAAAATATGCTAAGTGAAGCACAGAGCAAATTAAATTGCTAAAGACTGAATATCTGTATACCCCCTAAAAATTCGTATGTGGAAGCCTAATCTTTAATGTGTTGGTATTTAGAGGGAGGGGCCTATAGGAGGTAATTAGGTCATGATGGCAGAGCCCTCATTGACAGGATTAATGCCATTATCAAAGAGATCGGGAGAGCTCCCTTGGCCCTTCCACCATGCAAGAGCATAGAAAAATGATGGCCTTTTATGAACCAGGGTTCTCATTAGACTCAGAATACTGGTCTTAGATTTTCCAGCCACCAGAATTGTGAGAAACAAATGTTTATTGTTTGTAAGCTACTAGTCTATATTTTTGTTATAGCAGCCCAAAGACATCAGTTATATTAAAGTGCTATCATATGCTATTTATGATAAGGTGCATATAGATGTGTTATATACTTTTCTGTATGTATGCTACAATATAGTATGAATTCATGTGTATTTTGGAGAATACAGAAGGAAAGACCCTTTTGGAACTTGAAAACTATAAAATCATTCGTTGTTTGATCAATGATTTGATTGATTGGTTTCATCATTTACTTTTATTTAAAAGCAGCAACTGTTTAAAATATTTGCTTATTGCCATGGGTCATTTGATTAATCTGGTAAATGATTATATTATGTAAAAATTTGTTATAAAGAAAAAAGTACTAATGAGTATTCTGCACTTTAGTTTGGTCAATTATCAACATTTGACAAATTATTTAATCTTCTTTGAGAAAAGTGTGTTCATCTGTTAAATGGGAAGGGTGCATATCGTAAATGATCTCTAAGTTATTTTTTAGTTTTATTGTGCAACTATGTTAGTTTTCATTAATTTTTTTTTAAGATTTTATTTATTTATTTATTTGACAGAGCTCACAGGTAGGCAGAGAGGCAGGTATAGAGAGAGGGGGAAGCAGGCTCCCTTCTGAGCAGAGAACCCGATGCAGAGCTCAATCCCAGGACCCTGGGATCATGACTGGAGCTGAAGGCAGAGGCTTTAACCCACTGAGCCACCCAGGCACCCTAAGTTTTCATTATTTTTTAGTTCTATCATGAAATTATGTTAGTTTTGACTTTGCCAAAGCTGTTGCCTTAATTAACTGTAATGACCACCTAGGACATTACATATGCAAACTTCAAGTCACTAAAGATTTTCATATACCTCAGAAATTAATTCAATACCTGTTATGATAATAAGAGAAATACTTATCTTTTGCTGGGCACCCACTAGCTTTCCATTAGTGGAAAAGATTTACATATATTAATTTAAATCTCAACACATTTAATTTTTTCCTTTTATTATTTAAAGAAATATGATCTTAAAAGATTGTACTATGTTCCTTTGGTAAGACACAGAGTGAAAAACTGTCATTTTATGTATCCAAAATCCTTCACTGCTATGTTACATTGTTTTCCAAAATTGAAGAAGGGAAACATGTGTTTGTTCACTGATAAAACATAAAGATTAATAGATAAGTTTTTGGTCAACAAATTTTTAGCCTTAGGTTTTCTAAAGAATTAGAGATTTTCCTATAAAAAATGTAATATTCTAAAATTGGTTTCCCTAAATTTTGAATTATGTCTAATAAATGCACTTGCTAAAATTTCTTTTTTTTTATTAACAAATAATATATTATTAGTCCCATAGGTACAGGTCTGTGAATCGCCAGGTTTACACACTTCACGACTTGCTAAAATTTCTTATGTGAAATCCAAATGGATCTATGAGAATTCAAAGAATGAAATGACTTTTAAAAAATATTGTTTATTGCTAAATTGTTCTATGATCCAATCTAACTAGATTTAATGGATGTAGGATCTTTGAGTCAGAAAAAAAAAAAAAATGATGAAATAGTCCTGAAACATCATTACTAATGTCAGAGGCAAATGCAAAATTTATTTACACTTGATCTTAGCCAAAAGGCCGAGAAGCGATGCAAAATTTATTTAATGTCAAAATCTTACTTCTTCTAAGAGATAAATTTTTTGAAAGAAGAAAAAATAAGACAATTATTTTTAGGGCACATTCAATTTTTATTTATTTTCCAGAAAGTTGTTTTAAAAGTCTCCTTGTCTGAATTAGAGAATAATTGTCTGTATTTGCTATTCTAGTTTGAAATGAAGTAATTTATAGTTGTTATAATTACTTCATCATTGATAAGAATTTTTCTTTATAATTTATTATTCATCACCAGTGATTGAGAAGTATGAAACATAATAAAATTTTGCATAAAATGTTTACATATACTGATTACTCTGTAATTGACAAGCAATATAAATTTGAGTAATTTTTAAACTGAAGTTAACAAGAACACAATGACATAACTGTCTAACAACTTCAGTACACTTGATTATTGTTAAAAGTTAAATTTTATTTTTTAAGGAATTAGTCATGAATTGTTGATTAGCTTTCTAATGAGGAATTTCTGTCAATTTCCATAAACTTTAAATGTTCTGTGAAAACTATAAAACATGATATGTAAGACTGAAAATAATAACATTGATCATATTTAAAGATTTTATAAGCTCTAGTGTTAGTTATTATCAACAATAAAGTCATTCCAACTTAATAAATATGCAAACTACCAAATAGTACATTTGCATTTCCTAAAAATTGTTAGGCATACTTAGTAAATGCAAAATTGTGTCTTTTTTATGTATGGTTCCATTAATAAATTGTGTTTGGATTTAAAGAGCAAAAATGTAATTTTGAATATCAGTAAAAATTAAATATATAATAAAAGCAGAAACTTTTGGGAATTTGGAAGAGTCCATTCTCCAACTCAAACAATGTATAATGGACATTTTTTTAACAAGCAATATTTCTTCCAGAACATTGTATTACTTTAAATATTTCATCTATGAATACAACATAATTTAATTAATTACCTTTTGTACATTTTGCATCATATATAAGTAGTACCATGCTGAATATTCTTCACTTAAGTCTGTGCTTATTTTTAGTTCTTTTCTTAGGATCACTCATAAGAGCTTTTTGTCACATTACTGAATTTTCTTCAGATGTGCTGGAACATTCTTTCCAGAGCTACAATTCTTACTTAATCTGGTCTTAGCCTCCTTCTCTCAATCTTGTCTCCACTTCACAAATAGTGGCCTTCTTGGCCTTCTTTTAGTTCACTTGACATAGTAGTTTCTTGTTTCCTTTCTAGGCTATCCACACAGGCTATTCTTGATATATGGTGTGCCAGTTCCTCTAACGACTCCACCTCTAATTCCTGCTTTTCATACAAATCTTCCTTTAAATGTACATTCCTAGGAAAGGCTTTGCTGTTCTCTCAACTCCCGAGGTTATCTAGTAGTAGGAAACTCTGTGCTTTTCCCCATGCTTACCATAATTTCTAAATGTAAATATGTATAAATAAAAAAGGCTTTCATAGCATTAGGTGTCTAATATTAGCAAACATCTTTTGAAAGTCTGTTGTTGACTTCTCTTCTTAGATCTACTAATACAGCAAGCTGTATCAAGTGATTTCCTGTTATTTAATCAGCCTTAAATAAATATATATATTCATAAGGTCACTCTGAATTTATAATTTAATGTGATGTTAAAAATTCTGTTCATGAAAACTTTATTTAGTTTGAGTTGCATGGATATTTTAGGTGAGATGACATATATCTATCCATCTACCTGAGGCTATATTTATCAGTTTTAAGATTTTAATGTTATAATTGCTTCAGAAAGGAATTTGGAAGTTTTCATCCTTTTTAATCTTCTCTGGATCTATTTATAAGCTATCACAATTTTCTGGCCTTTGATGATTTTATAAAATGTCCCTAACATAATCTGGGCTTGGTAGTTTCTTGTGAGTTAGTACTTGAATAACTTGTTATGTTTTTTTTCTTTAAAATTGCTCTATATAAGCTTTTAAATTCTATTAACTTCAGATTTTATAACAATTTTTCCTAGGACTTAATCTGAATCATCTAGTTTAGCAAATGTTATACATGGAGTTCAAAGTAGAGATATATTTTAAAATTTTGTTTCTTATTTCACTTTGATTAGTTCTTATTTATTATTTGTTCTTTCTCCTTTTTGATTATATCTTTTGTTGAGGTTTTTTCAAGGAATTAGCATTTCATTTATTATTTATGATTCATTTATTGACTTATTTTTACTGTTTTCTGTTTCTGCCTTTAAATTTATACACACACACACACACACATATATATACATATATATATATATATATGTATATATATGTATATATAGTATTTGCTTCCTTCTGCTTCCCTTATGGTTTACTTTGATGGTGATTCCAAGTTTTCAATTAAGGAATTGTTTTATTCATTTATGTTATTTTATTTTTATTGATGTGGTTGTTTAAGATAAGGAACTCTCCTTGTATTGTTGTTTCGAATATATGCCATAGACAAATTAAGTTTTTCTTTTTCTATTATGAGCAATGTTAACATTTCTGTTTCTATTCTCTCTTTCACCAAGAAAGAAGATATTCTTAATTTTAGTATGGAAGGACGTTTTGTTATTTATATTTTGTAGAATCATAATATGATCTGAATTTTATTTTTCCTATACGGAATTATTTATACTTAATGTACTATATAATGTATGGTCAATTTTAGTAAATGTTCTATTTACACTTAAGAATATATTCATAAGATCCGTTGATATTCTTAAATTCTTCTGAATCCTGACCAAACTTTTTGTCTGCTTGAAATGTCTTAAATTGACTTCAGTGTGCTAAATACTCCTATTATTAGTGTTTTTAGTAGACTGGTAGAAAAATAATGGATGGAATTTTCTCTCCTATCCTGTGGCTCTGCCCTTTATGATGTGAACTTGTAACTTGTACCATCAAAAGTTCAGTCCTTCTTCCTTACTTCTTAAATCTAGGCTGGCTTGGTGACTCAGTTTGGCCAACAGAATATGACAGAAATAACTGTGTGTGCGGTCCAAGCCTAGACCCCCAGAGATCTTGTGTGTATCTACTTTCTCTTAGACCTTGTCTTCACCATAAAATTAAGTCCAAGCTGGCAAGCTGGAAAGAGCTCCACCTGACAACCAGCCAACCTACCAAAGCAGTGCCTTCTAGTCAATCTCCACCTCACTACAAATATACAAAGAGAGCCATAAAAGGATAGGAAAAAACATCCAGCTGATCCTAGCCTAAATTGTTGACAAAAATATCGTGGGCTAAATAAATGACTAATGTCTTAAGTTGTCTACATTGTTGTCTGTAGTTTAAAATGTTATTCATACAGATATTATACCTAGATATAGGGTATTGTCCTATCAAATCCTAAATATGTGAGCTTAGCTTTAAGACTAGGTAACAAGCAAATGTTGGAAAGATGATAGTCCGTGCTATACATATTAAAATATTGTATGAATTGTTGCTCACAATAATGTGGAAGCTAAGAAAAAACCTTATAAACTTTGAGCCTTAGCCCCAAGCAGAATATTTAGGCAGCTAGTCAAGGGTTATTATTAGTTCTATTCATAAATAGATAGTATATAATATGAAACTGCAAGAGCAATCTAAAGAAAGAAATGGATAATTAGCTAGCAGAATACAAGGAGAATATAGTGTGGCAAGCGCTTTTTGGATTGGAAAATAAAACTGTTTCTCAAGTTCAGCCTCTAATTCTACAAACATTTTAACTATAAAATATAGTCTGGAATAATAATTCCAATTGAGGTTGTGACTATAAACCCATGTGATAAGACCTCCAAAAGAATTAAGGCAATACCATGAAAACACTACTACTTAGCCCACAAGGTTTATAGAAGGATACTCTCCCCTGAAAGTTTACTACTAAAATAGAAGTAAGTAGTTAGAGAGACTCTATTTATTATCTATTATCTATATATCTATCTATCCATCCATCCATGCATGCATTCATCCATTATCAACCTATTTTTAAACAATTGGGAAAACGAATCTAGACATAGATCTTACAACCTTCACAAAAACTAACTCACAATGGATCACAGACCTAAATGTAAAGTACAAAATTAGAAAACTTCTGAAAAAAAGAAAAAAAAAACCTAGAAAACTTCTGAAAAATAACAAAGGAGAAGAAAATCTGGATGATCTTTGGTTTACTGATGGTACAAAACCAAAGTCATGATCCATGAAAATGAATTGATGAACTAGACTTCACTGAAATTAAATTTTCTGCTCAGTAAAAGCCATTGCTCAGAGAATAAGAGGGCAAACCACAGAGTAGGAGGAAATATTTGTAAAAGACATATGTAATAAAGGACTATTATCTGAAATATGCATAAAAACTCAAAACTCAGCAACAAAAAACAATCTAATTTAAAAATTAGCTAAAAACCTTAACAGATACCTCACTAAAGACTACATACATATGGAAAATAAGTACATGAAAAGATGTTCCACATCATATATTGTCAGGGGAATGCATATTAAGACAGTTAGGTGATATTACTACTCCATTATTAGAATGGTCAAAATCTGGAACACTGACAACATCAAATGCTGGCCAGCATGTGGAGCAAAGGGAACTCTCATTTGTTGCTGGCAGAAATGTGAAATGGTACAGCAACTTCAGAAGACATTTAGATGGTTTCTTACAAAACTAAACACATTCTTGCTTATGATGTAGCAACTTCACTTCCTGGTTTTTACCCAAAGAAATTGAAAACTTATGTCCACAAAAAAACCTGCATGTGGATGTTTAGAGCAGCTTTGTTCATAGTTGCCAAATCCTGAAAACAACCATGGTGTCCTTTAAGAGGTAAATGGATAAATAAACTGTGGGAGATCTAGACATTGGAATATCATTCAGCAATTTTTAAAAAATGAGCTATGAAGCCAAGAAAAGACACAGAGGAAACTTAAATGCATACAGTGAATGCAAGAAACCATTCTGAATGACTACACACAACCCATATACTTCCAACTTTAAGACACTCTGGAAAGGGTAAATGATGGAGACAGCAAAAAGATCAGTGCTTGCCAGAGGGGATGAGGGATGAAGGGATGAATAGGAAGAGCACAGAAGATTTTTAGGGTAATGAAACTGTTCTTTATGATAGTGTATGATACGTGTCATTATATATTTGTTCAAAGCCTTAAGTGTACAGGACAAAGAGTGAACACTGATATTAGTGATAAACTTTAGGTGATAATGATGTGTCGATGCGGTTCATCAATTGTAACAATAGACCACTCTGATAGGGAATATTGGTAGTGGTGGCGGTTATGCATATATGGGTGCGTGGGGTATATGGAAAATCTCTATACTTTTCTGCTTAATTTTCCTGTAAACCTAAAAAGTGCTTGAAAAAAATAAAGTTTATTGAAAACAGCCCCAGTTATTTTAATTTGTTACATAGAATACCTACAACATTTTAAGGGGTTAGGACTAACAAAAGTGTTACCAGCCTGGACTAAGTAGGGCTGAGATTATAAGGATCTAACACTACTGATTTTCTGCATGCAGGAGGCAGGATCATAAATCTATTTAGCTGCTAACAGAGGTGATTTCTACAGAAGTAGACAAAAAGAATAATGGGAAAGAAAGAATATCTGAGAGGATGGGATCAAGAGTGTAAAGCAAAGAACCCAGACCATAGGAGAGACACTGACTGGCAAGTTACTCCCAGGGACCAACTCTAGGATTAATCAAGAAACATTCCTTATCTTTAGACTGGGGATGAACTGTCAGCATTTTCTCTGCCATCTTATAGAGTTGTTACGGATTTGCTAATTTATCTCTCGTTCTTTCCCTTTTAAAATATGAGTTAAAATTATTCTGCACCACTTCATCATGTCTTGCTAACAGACTGAGGTGGGGTGACGATATCTATCATTTCATATCATAGGTCTCCATATAAAGAATTGCGTCCAGAGCTGATGTAGGTTTCAAGATATTAATGCTTTTAGTGTGATACCAAATTAGATGGAGATTTGGGGAGATCTGAAGATGTGGGTAGTGTGTTTGCATGTGAGGATGATATGAATATTTGCACACATACAGAGGACTGCTGTAGGTTACTGCACTGTTGTAGGTTAACTGCAAAACTGACCCAACCCTCTGTATGTCAATCCATGCCCTTTGCAAGGTAACTTGTCAGCATTTCTCACTAAGAAGTGGAGTTTATATTTGTATGCCCAGAATCTGGACTGTTCTTAATGAACTGACAGGAAATGTAACAAGGACTTTTCACACTTACACTCAAGAAATCTTGTCCATTTCTACCATGTTGCAGATTCCTGCCTCTGTGACAAAAACAAACGCAAGTTACCCTGATGGAGGATGAGAAACCACCTGAAGGAGAGCTGAGGCATGCCAACTAAGAGTCAACCCAAGAAGGGCCTTTAAGACATCCTGTTAGTTAACCTCAAGTGCATGAGGCAGTCAAGATCAAACCATAAGAACTCAGTTGAATCTATCTTAAATTGCCAACCTTAGAATCCACAGTGAAATAAGTGAATAACTGATGTTGTTTTAATCCACTAAGCTTGGGGGTGTTATCGTACAACAGTAGTAATTGATAACAGAATATGTATGGTTATTTCCTATTCTATCTCTTGAGGTTTTGTTTTATGAGGGCTGTATCTATCTATCTATATCTATATACCTATATACATCTATATCTTTATATTTAAACATTTAATTTATTTATTTGACAGAGAGAGAGAGAGCCAGAGAGTACAAGCAGGGGGAATGGCAGAGGGATAGAAGAAGCAGGTTCCCCATTGAGTAGGAAGCCCAATGCAGGACTTGATCTCAGGACCCTGGGATCATGATCCAAGTTGAAGGCAGACCCTTAACCAACTGAGCCACCCAGGTAGCCCTGTAGCTACATTTTTCAATGCTTGGGCTTTCATAACTATCATATATGCAATATGAATTGTGGTGTTTAGTATAAAAATTTTCTTTTTCTCAATGAACTTTGGGGGCAAAATTCTACTTTGTTTTATATCAGGATTCTAATTCCTGCTTCTTTAATTTATTTTGGAAAGCCATTTGGGGTACTTTTATCAATCCTGTTGTTTTAGCCTTTTCCCCACTACTTTTTGAAATCCTGTATCTTGGAATTACCACAAAATTTGGTTTTGCTTTGTGAGTTAAGACTATTTGATATATTTATATGTCTGGTATGGCTGGTCTTAAATCTTTTTAATGTTATTATATTCATTTTGAGTTTTCCTGATTTGTGTATTTTTTTCCTTGTCTTTTAAAAGGGTTTTGGGGGTGCCTGGGTGGCTCAGTGGGTTAGGCATCTGACTCTTGATCATAGGTCAGGTCTTCATCTCAGGATGTGAGTTCAAGTCCCATGTTGGACTCCAGGCTGGGCATGTGGAGACTACTTAAAAAAATGTGTTTTTCTTTCAGGAATACTGATTATTTTTCTTTTATCTGTAATTATTTTTCATCAAACTCAAGAAATATGAAAAACACTGTTTATCTCTCTGTATTATTTAAATAGTTTCAAGATTACTATGAACTTTATTAATTTTCAAATTGTAATGTCCAAGACAATGTCCAGATAAATTATTAGAATTAAAAAGAGTTGAGCTAGGTTCCTCAACCCAAAATAAATATAAATAAAGAACTGAATCTCATATTAAGACAGAGAAATGAAAATGAAATTAAAATTATCATCTAAAATGTCAGGCAATAGTAAAGATGAAGTGCCAGAAATAAGTCTACAGACATATGCAAGATCTCTATTGCTAAATAATAACATTTTGTGGAGAGACTTTATTTAAAAAATGAGTGAACAAAAAATAATATTCTTAGTTGGACAGCTCAATATTGTGAAGATACCAATTTCTCTCCAAAACATTCATAACAACACAACTTAGGATAGCAGCACAGTGAAAACATGCAAAGGTCTACTACTAACAGGTTGGGTATAGAAATAGTGGTGTTTTCTTGCTGTGGAAGGCTAACCAGTGGTGAAGCCCAGCCACTCATGCTTCAGGCACCTGGACAGACTCAGTGTACAGGAGTATGGTGCCTTATCCTCTCTTCAGGATCTACAGGGTAGGGAAGAGACAGGGTCCTCTATAAGTTCAGAAAGCTCCTGAGGTTGGAGTTCTTGTCCACAAAGCCATTGCCTTCTTGCTACTCAGACATCATGAGGAAATGGAGGGTCCTCCAAAAGGTCTTGGGGTGACAGTTGACTTGTCATGTCAAGGAGTAACACAGAGTCTGCAAAGGGTTCTGAGGTGAAACTAGGGCTGGGACAGGGAAAGATAAGCTCCCTACTAGGCACTCTGCACAGGGGCTCCCCAGGATGTGGCTGTGTTGGAAACAGAGAGGGGGCTGGAAGACTTCCAAGGGGCTAGGCAGAGGGGTTTACAGAAATCTACTACTCTCTATCTCCCCCTACCCCCCACTCTGGAAACAGAGGACATGCTGGGGCAGGAGCTCTGGGGCCCTTGCCTAGCTCAGTGCTAACTTCCCAGACTCATCCAATGTCCAGACCTGAAATTGTTGAAGTTGTTGTTACAGCTGGTTGTTTGCTGCCTTGAGTATTTAGTCCCCCAGTGCTTGAACCACACCTACACTTGGCACTTGCTCTTCTCAAAGTGTTGCTTTGGTTCTCACTGCTGTTCATTGCTGTAGACCGTACTCCTAACACTGCTGCCTCAAGGGGGACCTAAGAATGGTGGGGGGCCCTGGAGACATTTAGGTTCTTGGATCCTTATTCTTGGTGTGTTCCTTGTGCATGTGATTCTAGCCACAAAAGCTAGATTTCATATCTGACCCTTCATCTTGTGCCCACCCTGCAGGCTCTGGAACCCTCTCTCTCTCTCTCTCTCTCACCTTATTTATTTATTTTTAATGAGAACACTTTTGCTTAAATATATAGAATAATGCAGTAGTGAAATCTGAATATAAGTAGAAAATTTAAATGGTATAATTAACAAGTTTTATAAACACATGTGTTTTAAATATAACTTTATAGGTTTTTATTCCAAACTTCTACATCTACCTTCTACGTGTGTGATGGAACAACTGCCATGAGTTTGAATTGGAAGTATATCACAAGAGTGGAAGTGTTCATCAACAAGTTAATGTTTTAATTTCATGTTTTATCAGTTATCTTCTCAAATGTCTAAAACTTTTCCTTGCTATCACATTGAGAACATGACTGTTTTGATACATCATTTATTTTGACATGACATAATTTGGCAGGGCTTTTACTTCTTTGGAAAGAAAGCTTTCTAAAATTGTAAATTATTAATTCTCTTAACTTGTGCATCAATCTCACTTGGATGACATATTGACAAGGGAAATGCTCTGAGGGCACGGGGATAATAGAAGTATCTATGAAAGAGACACAACAAAAATTTTGGCACCCATAATTTTAAGATAGTCCACGAGATTTCTACTTCCCACTGGACAGACCTATCTAATTCTCTCTCTTTGAGTAACAGTGAGACGTAAAAATACCATGGGATATTTCCATGATCAGGTTTTGTTATATGGCAAAGGGTAAGTGATTTTACAGATGTAATTAAATTTCCCAATTAGTTGACTTTAAGTTATCAAAAGAGAAAGGGCGCTTGGAGGTCTCAGTTGGTCGAGCATCTGATTCTTGATTTTGGCTCAGGTCATGATCTCAGAGTCATGAAATCGAGTGCATGTCAGGGGGCTCCCCAAGGAATTTGCTTGAGACTCTCTATCCCTCTCCTTCTGCCCCTTCCCCAGTGCTCTGTCCCTCTCTCTCTGTCTCTCTTTCTCTCTCAAATAAATAAGTAAAAAAGTAAGTAAGTAAATAAATAAATAAATATATTTTCTAAAGTGTTATCAAAAGGGAAATTATCATGGATGAGCCTAAACTAATGATCTGAGCCTTTTACAATAAGTTCTAGTTCCAAAACAGAAAAAATTGTAAAAGTTCATAGCTGCACAAACTCCTTCTTAGTTGGCCTTGAAGAATCGGCCTTCCATGTTTTGCAGATCACATGACATGGAACGGCAGGTGTCTTCAGTTACACAGCTGTAAGAAAGCAAATTCTGACAAACAGTGAGTTTAGAAGAGGAAACCAGAGTATCACATTAGATTGCAGACCCATCCAATGCCTCAAATTTAGCGTACCGAGACCCTCAGCAGAGGACCACCTAATCTGTGGAGTAAATCAATTGCATATCCTGAAGAATAGAGATTTATTGAATTGATGTATTTTTCTATTACCTTTGCTCTTGTCAGTCACAGGAAGAAAGACTGCTAAAGGAGGTCTCAGATTTTGTTTGCTTCCACAAAATAACCTCCATTCAGATACTCAGGACCCATTCTTTCCAAATTTATATCATAACTTTCAATTAAGGAACCTGGTGAGAATGTGAATTCAAATTACATTGTAGTTCTGCAGACACAGAATTAAATTTGGTGTCTACTTTTTTAACTGTGTTACCTTGGGAATAAACAAGAAGAAAATATTTTAAGTCTGTTATAGAATCTCTGGGGGTCACTGATGTTACCCTCAGCTTAATTTAAAACCCCAAGATGTTAATTTGTTTTTTAAAAAGAATTATTTGATGTTAGAAAGAGCCCAAATAGAGGTACAATACTCCATATTGATTGTGGAATTTACCCAAAATATTGGCATACAATTGTTCATAGTATTCCTTTAGAAACTCATAATTTTTTCTTGCTGTGTATCTCACTTATGCTTACATTTCCAGAGTACTCTTTGTACTTTCCTTTATATGTATCCATTGTCAAATAATTATAAATATAATAGCTATACTGTATATTTTAACCAGAATTCAGTTATTTACTATCAGTTAATTAATATGTGTAAACTTTGGATTTAGTTTATTTTTTGATCCTAAGATAATATTATAAAAATAGCTCTGTTGTCTATAAGAATATCCTCCCCTTTTCTGAAACACCGTCACTTTTTTTTTTTTTTAAATCAAGTTTCTCTACTTGTGGTAACTGACAATTTTGTGAACTATTGTTGGCATTCTCTGCCTTACAGAGAAGAGAGAGATGGTAAAAGTTATGAGTTTGAAATGAGTTATTCTTGGTTCAGTGAATACATGTGTACTATTTAGAGCAGAAGATACAATCAGAGTCAACAGAAGGCTACTGAATAAAGCATAATTTACTTTATTCTTCTGTAATAAAGTCTGGGATAGAAATGCTACAGTGCCCATTTCTTCACTTGGTGGAAATGTAAAGTATATTGGAGACAGCTTAGAACAAAATGAAAACACACATTTCTGCTAATGTAATAAAAGTAGTTTGGAAATCCTTTTTAAGATCTACAATTTTAATTGGTTCTTGTTTGTTTCTCTCTCTTTAAAAAAATAATTCTTACTCATTTATTTGACAGAGAGAGACACAGCGAGAGAACACACGCAGGAGGAGTGGGAGAGGGAGAGGGAAAGGTAGAAGCAGGCTTCCTGCTCAGCAGGGAGCCGATATGGGGCTCCATCCCAGGACCCTGGGATCATGAGCTGAGCTGAAGGCAGATGCCTAATAACTGAACCACCCAGATGATCTTGTTTCTCTTTCTTAATATTTCCTTTTGACTTAATTAATTTAATGAAGTCTGATTTAGGTTGTTTGTTTGTTTTTTAAGTTTGGTGCTTTGGATTACTGTTTAAAAAGTTTAGCCAAGGGGTGCCTGTGTGGCTCAATGGGTTAAGCCTCTGCCTTTGGCTCAGATCATGATCTCAGGATCCTGGGATAGAGCCCCACATCAGGCTCTCTGCTCAGTGGGGAGCCTGCTTCCCTGTCTATCTCTGTCTGCCTTTCTGCCTACTTGTGATCTCTTTCTCTCTGTCAAATAAATAAAGTCTTAAAAAAAAAAAAAGTTTAGGCAATGCCGAGTTCACAAAGATAATCTCATGTTATCTACATGCTTTGTAGATAACCTTCACATTTCTATTTATATTCCTTTGAATTTTATATGAGGTACAGAGAACAATTCATTATTATTATTATTATTATTAAAGATTTTATGTATTTATTTGACAGAGAGATCACAAGTAGGCAGAGACAAGCAGAGAGAGAGGGGAAGCAGGCTCCCTGCTGAGCAGAGACCCTGATGTGGGGCTTGATCCCAGGACCCTGAGATCATGACCTGAGCTGAAGACAGAGGCTTAACCTTCTGAGCCACCCAGGCACCCCTCATTATTATTTTTATAAATACATATATCTCAATAGACCCAGAGCTATTTAATGAAAAGTTTACATCTTTACACTTCAGGGCATGTTTTCATTAATCATGTGACTGTAAATTTGTGGATTTATTTCTGAACTTTCCATTCTATATGATTTGTCCCTTTTCTATACTTGCATTCTTCTCCCACTCTTCTATACAGGTATCTCCTGCTTTTTGATAGTTCGTATTACATCACTTCACCTTTATGAAAGACTTAGTATCTGTTTTTGCTAAATTAAAGAGCATCTTAAGAAGAGGATTTTGACTTTTATGAAAAAAGCTGAAAAGCAAAAAGTGTTTAGTGTTTATTTTTCAGTGAGCCCTTAGAGGGGCAACATGTACCCAGAGCAGCGTGGCCCCACCAGTCTCCTTCCCCTGGACTACACTCAGCATCTCAGCATCAAGCAACCCTAGCTTTGAACTGTGTCTGTGAGCATCTGTGCCTCATCTCCATTTATTATGTGCATCCCTTAGCAACCTGTGTACTAAAGTATCAGAAAAGCCTAGAAGAAGTTGCTTTGGAGTTCTGGGAATGCTCAAAAATTGCTCATCTAAATTAATGATAATGGCTTCTTTGCCATTTTGGCTTAAGGAAGGTTTCATAGAAACATTCTACTTTCAGATAGTAGGGAATACCTATATTTTCATAATTCCATCTTAGATACTTTTCTACTCCCCAAAAACTTTGCTCAGTTTTTTTCCCCTCTGTTGGTTGCATTTATTTTCATTTTTAATGCTGTTTTACTGGGGAAAAAAGTTACAATTTTTCTTGTAGAGAAATTTCTTTTTTATAAATCTTGTAGAGAATATTTTTATATAGACATTGCTTTCATATTTTTAGTGAGTTTCAAATTTTAGATTGACAGTTGTTTTCACTCAGTCTTTTAAAGTATTTTTCTATGATATTCTGCTTTTATTTTTTATTGTGAGTGATTCATTTTCAGTTTGCTGCTTGTTCCTTTGAAGTTAGGCTGTGGACGTACCAATGCCAACTGCTTTTAATATAGTCTTACAACATTTTCATTTTCAGTATTTTTACTATCTTATTCCTATGTTTGCTTTTTTGTATCTCCCTGAGATATTGAGAGTACTCATCCTGAATTGCCCTTACCCTTGTTTGCCTGAAGGTAGAGGTTTCATATCAGGGGAGACAAGTTGAGAAAACCAGGGGCTACTGACTCTGCCCAGTACCCTACTTGTAACACATGATGTCACTTGAGAGAAGTGGGCCATTACCTTATCCCCAACTCCAAAGTCGTGGTATACATAGTTTTGTTCAGGGAGAGATGTAGATCTTAAGAAGAGAGAGATCATAGCTGTCCCTAAGTGGACTGACTTTATTTCATACAGAACTCAAGGAAATTAAAAGTCACCATTGAAAGAAATGGGGATTTTGGTTATAAGCAACTAAGAGGCAGATAGATCAATGATAGTAAAAAGTGAAAATGTAGAAAAACTAGAATTTTAGCAGAGAGAATCTGGAAAATAAGCAGCTAAGAAGAGTCTTCCTGGGCATTAGAACAGGCCTCAAAGAGAGGTCTCAAGTCTACCCATGCAAAAGTTAATTGGGTCAGACTATGGAACAATTTATGTCTCTGGACTTTGTCAAAGCAGTAATCAGAAAAAGCAATCAGCTGGCAATTTGAGGGCTAAGAGCTGAGTGTAATGTCAATAGATGCAAATCAGCTAAAAGCTTAACAGGTCAAATCAGGGAAAGAGAAAGTCAAAAAGAACCCTGTGAAAACCAGCACCATCCTATGTTGATTGTGACAATATATTAGAATGCACCCTGGAAAGTGCTAGAAGAAGCTGAACATTGCAGCAGAAGTAGACTTCACTGAAAGAATCAACCCATCAATAAAGCAAATAACATGAAGAGCATCAGGAAGCTCCAGAGGAGGGTGGGATTAGTATACAGAATTACTAAAAGTTATTCTCTGAAATGAAAAAAGTCACACATTCAAGGAAAAAAAAAATAAAACTATGCAACAAAAACTGCCTCTGAGAGAACTCAAATGCCAGAATAAACAGTTATTATTAAAAACGAAGGGACATGTGTTTATAGCAGTAAGGAATATATATCAACTATGTCTTATAATTTAGAGACTATAATATAGAGACTATTAAAAATGTAAAAAAAAAGTGGAAATTCTGGGGTTTAAAAGTTTAATAGGCAAGATACATTCATTAGATTACTCCTTTCTGCCCATGGATGCCACTAAACAAAGATCATTAAAGTCTTCTCTCCTATCCCTGTTATATCTAAGGCAGAGTCTCCCAAAGAGCTTGCACAGGTTTGAGCTTTGAAACCACCAATGAGAGTCTGAGCAGTAGAGAAGTCATTGACATTCATACTAGGAAACAACATGAAGACTTAGTGTAGACTTTCATTTTATATAAATATGTCTTCAGTAGTATCCATGGCACAATGACTATGTGGTAATGAGAGATCCAAACACCCAGTGCTTAAGAGGTTTTGGGTCTGTCACGTATGCCACTTGGGGAGGAGGTGGATGAAACCATGAAATCAAGGCCACACAAGGTGGATGGAAGAGTTGTGAAACCACAGAAGGCTGTCTCAAGAGAAGATTCTCAAAGACCTGGTGCCTACATAACTGAAAAAGATTCTGTTGGTGGTATTAAAAAAGATACTGAAGAACATGTTCTAAGAGATTAGTATATTATGGAAAAATGAAAGTGATTGAAATCATGATTGACCAAGGCAGTGGCAAGAAGAGAGGCTTTGCTTTTGTAACATATGATGACTCTGTAGACAAGACTGTCATACAAAATACTGTACTGTGAATGACCACAACTTCGAAGTAAGGAAAGCTCTACCTAAGCAAGAGATGGATAGTCCTTCATCCAGTCAAAGAGGATGATGTGGTTCTGGAAACTGGTGGTTGTTGAGGTGGTTTTGATGGGAATGACAAATTTGGTCATAGAGGAAACTTCAGTGGGTGAGGTGACTCTGGTGGCAGTTGAAGTGGTGGTAGATATAGGGTCAGTGGAGATGCTTATAATGTATTTGATAATGATGAAAGTAATTTTGGACGTGGTGGAAGCTATAATGATTTTGGCAATTACAACAATCAATCTTCAAATTTTGGGCCCATGAAGGAAGAAATTTTGGAGGGAGAAGCTCTAGCCTCTATGGTGGTAGAAGCTAGTACTTTGTCCAACCATGAAATCAAGGTGGCTATGGTAGTTCCAGCAGCATCAGTACCTATGGCAGTGGCAGGACATTTTAATTACTGACAGGAAACAAAGCTTAGCAGGAGACAAGAGCCAGAGAAGTGACAGGGAAGCTATAAGTTACAGCAGATTTGTGAACTCAGTCAACACAGTGGTGGCAAGGGCCTACCTGCTACAAAGAAGACATATTTTAGATAATACTCATGTGTATGGACAAAAAACTCAAGGATTGTATTTGTGACTAATTGTTTAACAGTTTATTTTAATTTCTGTTCTGTGGAAAGTGGAAATCATTCCAATAATGGGTTTTAATGTAGTTTTGTTTTATTTTGTTATTTTGTTTTTGTTTTTATTTGCATCCCTGCTGTTGATTGCTAAATGTTATGGTCTGATCATGACACTGAATAAATATGTCTTTAAGAAAAAAAAGTTTAATAATCAAGAAGAAAAATTCATTGAATATGCTCAATAGTAGACTGAACTTGAAGAGAAAAATATTGACATTATTAGAGATTATGCAATCTCTAAGAATTCTCTCAAAGAAAAAGGAATGACATAAATAAAGAGAACTTTATAGAAGTATAGGACATCACTAAGTGTACCAGCATATCCTAATGGGAGTATCAGAAATACAGGAGAGAGAGAAAGGATCAGAAGAATATTTGAAGTTATGATGGATTAAAATTAATTTGATGAAAAATAATGTCTAAATACAAAAGGCTCAATAAACTCTAAGAATAAATTTGATGAAAGAAGTAGAGTTGTAAACTAAAAACCATAAATAATTGTTGAAAGAGATTAAAAAAGAACAGCTAAATTGAATGATAATCCATAACATGGATTAGGAGATTGCTTTAATACTAATAAAATGATGATATTCTCCAATCTTATCTAGAGAGTCAATGTAATCCCTATGAAAATCCCAGATTTTTTTGTTTTTGTTTTTGCTTTTTTTTTTTTTCCAAAAATTGTCAAACTACTAAAATTGGTAAGCAAATTTAAGGGGGCCAGTATAGTCAAAATAATCTTGAAAAAAAAAAAAGAGAATGTACTTGGAGGACTCACATTTCCCGATTTCAAAACTTAGTGCAAAGCTATGGTAATCAAACCAGTGGGATAATGAAATTTGGCCAGACTTACAGGTCTGTGAAATAAAATTGAGAGTGCAGGAATAAACCCGAAAGCCTGTGATTAAATGAGTATCAAGAGTGTTAAACTATCAGGACACATCTGGATTTTTGTTTTCAATTCAGGCATAACGATATATATGGAGATCAATGTCCAGATTGTTCCTGGGAAAGGGAACATGCATCCAGAGAAAAATCATGAAGCATCTGGAAGCCTAATTACATAAAAATCCTGTAGAAGGTGAAGTTGTGAAGTTTTGTTTAAAGAAGAAAATATATAAAAGTTTTGGGAGAGCTTTCTTTAAGTATAAGAAAGTTCACGGGACTTAATCTTTAATTGCATGTAAAAGTAGAAGTACAGCGTACAGCAAACAAGCCCCCATTTGAAAAGATACATTTCAAGCTTAGAAAGGGTTACAAGGGGCACCTAGTTGGCTTAGTTCTTAAGCGTCTGCCTACAGCTCAGGTCATGATCCCAGGGTCTTGGGATCAAGCCCCACATTAGGCTCTCTGCTCAGCGGGAAGACTGCTTCTTCCTCTCCCACTCCTCCTGCTTGTGTTCCCTCTCTCGCTGTGTCTCTCTCTATCAAATAAATAAATCTTAAAAAAAAAAAAAAAAAAAAAAGAAAGGGTTACAAGATGAAATACACTGTTTATCAGGAGAATGTTCAGGAAGAGTCTGATTGACAAGTTGCCATGGATACTATAGAAGACATATTTATATAAAATGAAAGTCTACACTAAGTCTTCATGTTCCTTCGTCGTATAAATGTCAATGACTTTGTCATTCAAGTGTCTTTTTATACCTACATCTTTATTGGTAAATAAGAACTTTGAACTAAAGTGTTATAAAGCTAGATGATTAGGAGGAAGAATGTGTTTATTTGCCTTTCAATTTAGTAGGAAATTATTTGATAGATTATGATGAAGTATGTAACAAAAAAGTTGGACTTGACCACACATTCATATTTTGGAAAAAAAATATATATGTATATATTTAACTACACACATGCATTATTCCATTTCCAGTCAAATGATTAGCATCATATTAATAAAAGCTTAATCTTTAGCTACTTCTCCAACATTGCTCTGAGACAATTTTGACCTTTGCATGGTTTGAAAAGAGGTGATATTTACCTGATACATTGGACTTTAATAAATAACAATATTTTGCATAATAAATAATTCCCTGGAAAAAATTTGCAAATAGCATCCCCAGCTGACAATAGAAAGTTCAGTCAATTAATTTTCCAAATAGAAATTGCCATTGCATATAGTCAATGGTAAGATCAAAGTCATTAATTTAAGAAAAATTCAAAGACTAGAAGCATTTGTTTATCTTGTTTTCTCTTATGAATTTTTTCCCTAGATAATTTCCCTTCTAATTTTCTTCACAGATTAGGCTTCTCTGAATGATATCTGAATTATAACTGTGACTTAATAAATTTTGGCTTTATGCCAAAACCCAATGAATATACAATTAGAGCAAAATATTTAGAAAAGAATATATGTGTTCAATTTTTCACTTTGTTTTGTTGCACTGATTTTATAGAAAATAAAAATAAAAAGTATGAGAGATAAACAGGAGATAACAAAGGCCTACTTATCTCCCATATCCTTAGAAAGATACATCCTACTGATCCTAATTATGGCATAAACCAATTATTTGTGATGAAAGAAAGTTTTTTGTTTGAAATGAAGTAGGAAGGTATCTTGTCATATCAAGACTTGTTGCTTGATTGCAAATGCTTATTTGAATACATGCTGCAATAGCTCCCCTTCCACTACCAGCATGGTAGTTAGCAAGAATAAGGAAGAAAAAATTATTTTAACTCAATTCCCTATAAGCCACTTACATAGAACAATCTAATTAAATGCTATTAATTCAAGGTCTGTAAAGAAAAATATGGACAATGTATTAGATGTGTCAGACAAAGGAGGATGTAGAGATGCCAATCACTCTTCTTTTTAATACTCAACTATTTGACCCAAGACAGTGTATGGTCATGGTCGTGACAGTCTCCTTCAGGAAGAATGTGGACAGTGACAGATGTTATGTTTAAGATTCTTTGAATATGGCTTGAAGGGCACTTGGATCCCTATTAAGTTATTTGTTTACGAGGAGGAAGTCAAAGTGGCTCACTGGGATTTAGTGAGTTAGAGAAAGAAACAGGATAATGAGGTACATTAAAGGGTTACAAAAGCTCAAGAAAAGTCTCTTCCTCTGGGCTAAGGATGTTTGACATTTTATTGAGGCAACATAGAAGAAATTTTATTTTCTAGAAGCTATAGATCCAGTCAAAGTGTTATTCTACAATTTTTTATTTATGGATCCAAAACAACATAACATCACCACACTGATTATACTGTATGAACATATTGCTAATAAAATGTATTTCTTCTTTTATGTATATTATAGTTTAGTTTTTGTATGAAAACCTAAATATTGGATCTGGCCTTCAAGAAGGATGATGTGTATTTAATATTTCTTATAAACTTTCGTAGAGGAAAATTACTTGGTGGTTATTAAGCCCAATCTCAACAGTCCTATCTTATTTGAGGCAGATTTAAGGAAAAAGTCCACCATATTCATTTATAGCATTAAGTAGCAAGTGGGACCAATTTTGGAGAAACTTGATTAGTAGAAACTTGGATAGTATTATAGGATCCATTAGTTGAAATAATGAAAAATGCACATCTCATTGAGATTTACCTGAGAACTATCACTAGCAATGCAAATGTTAACTTTATTCTGATGGGGAGAGAATAAATTAAAGGTATAACTTAAGCCCCAAATTCTTGAGGCAAATATAGCTTGCTCCCAATTCCTAGAGTGTTCATTTTGATGATAAGACCTATTTTTTAAATTAATTAATTAATTTATTTATTTATTGCCCAAGTTGGTTACATTGAGAGCAAAATCTTAGTACCCTTTGATTCATGGCTTTATCTCACTGATGAGAATAAAGATTAGTAAAATTACAAACTAAATTTTGTGTTTATATTACTAATGATAAATTTGCTTTTTTACTTCTTCTTTTCCTATCACAGAACTTGAGTAGCTGAATGAACTAGTCTTTCTTTGTATCTGATGTGATTTAAGAACTATCCTCTTGTGTAGAGTTCCTGGCATTGTCCATGAATTATATCAGATAACTATGGGAGACAGAGATTTTCATGGGTATTCAGTAAAAATAAAATTAAAACAGAACAAAGAAATAAACCTCTAAAGGAGATTATATGACTTCAGTGTATCTTAAATAAATAGCATGCATTTAAATATAAAATCTTAACTAAATACTTAAACCAAAATAAATACATAAAAATGGAATCCATTTTCTACATGGGTTTGTAATGGTTGCTCCTGTTCTGGCTGGTCTTTCTCTCTGGCCCCTTTCTTCTGTCTAAGCCTTAATACATTTAGTCACTTTACCAAATGCATACATGCTGGTAGTCAAATTGTGAAGAAGATAAATATAGTCAATGAACTTAAGAAATAAGACATAAATAATGCATAAGTCCATTAAACATGTAGTGAGAATTAGGTTAGAACAGGCTCATAAGGGACTTTCTCCGTGAAAAGATAGGGAGAATTCTTTCAGGAGCCATTAAAGGGATACAAGAGTTCCATAGGGGGAAAAAGAAAAAAATTAAAAAGCAGAACACTATAGAGTAACTGAATAAAATCTGGTATGACTGTAACAAGCGGAGCAAGGAGGAACATAAGCAATGAGGCTAGTTAATAACTGAGTCTAGTTAAGCCAAGGACTTGTAAGGAAATATCTGATTATAAAGGAAAAATAAGATGAAGTACTTTGAACTGGATAAAAATGTATTACTTATAATACGATCAGCCTTCATATTTTACTATTAATAAAAAAGTAACATATTATTCACCTAACTTTATGAAATGTATTGCTTTGTATTTAATTTGATTTATTCTCTGTTTCCATCTATCTATTCACTATCTTTTCATCCAACAACCATTTCAACATGAATAAAATCTGGTGAATTTGAAGTAGTCTACAAACCGAGTAAAAAGGAACTTTTGTTTATGTCAAATATATCACATCTAAGTCTCTAAAGCTAATTATTAGAAATGCACATTCCAGGAAATGAGATCCAAGGATTCATGATCAATAATAAACAAAAATTATTCAAATATTTTAAAACAATTTATGAAAGTGAAATTCACATAACATAAAATTGGTCATTTCAAGCATTTGGTACATTCACATTGATGTTCAATCACAACTTGTATTTATATTCAAAACATTTCCATCACTCCAAAGCAAAACCCTTTGAGTCACTACTCTCCATCCTCTGGTAACCACCAATATACATCCTATCTCCATGGATTTATCTATTCTGGATATTTCATATAAATAGAATCATGTGGTCTCTTGTGACTATCTTTTTGGAGTGTTTTGGAGGCTCATCCACATTGGAGCATGTATCAATATGCTTCCCTTACATGGCTAAATAACGTTCAATTGTATGCATATGTCATAACTTGCTTATACATTCATCCATTGGTGGAATTAGGAGCTATTGTGAATAGTGCTGCTATGAACATGCCTAGACATGTATTTGTGCTTGTTGAATTTTTTTTTAAGATTTTATTTATTTATTTGAGAAAGAAAGTGAGAGAGAGCATGAGGGGGAAGGTCAGAGGGAGAAGCAGACTCCCATGGAGCGAGGACCCTGAAGCGGGACTCCATCCCAGAACTCTGGGATCATGACCTGAGCCGAAGGCAGTAGCTTAACCAACTGAGCCACCCAGGTGCCCTGAATTTTAATTTTTTTGTAGTAAATGGCTAGCAGTAGAATTTCAGGGTCTGCAATTAATATGATAATTCTATACTCAACTAGTTGAGTATAGATAGTTGAGCAACTAACAATTGTTTTCTATAGTGGCTGGACCATTCTTTTATTCTCACTGGTGATGTATGAGGACCAATTACTTCACATCTGCATCAACAGTACTTATTTTCCTTTTTTAAAAATGTATTATAGCCATGCTAGTGGGTGTGAAGAAGCTATACATAATTATAGTTTTGATTTGAATTTCCTTAATGACTTATGATGAGATAGTTTTACTTTCTTCCTTTCCAATGTGGATGACTTTTATTTTTTTACTTGCCAAATTGTTCTAAAAACTAGTGTATATAGCTTAAGAATAATCTTTTACACCTGTCATTTTTGGGACTTACTTCACCTCACACTGGTTTCAAACAATGCCTGTTGCTCTTCCACTCTTAAGAGAGTTCCAGTTTAGGCAAAAAGTGATGAACACTTTGCATCAGTCCTTCACATATCTTCTAGAAGAGCTAGAAATGGCAGATAAGATATACTTTGCTTCCTTCAAGACCAAACACCATGGTCCCACACTGAGAATGCAGGATGTCACCTTCAAGAGTGCTGCTGAGCTGGCAGAGGCTGGAAAAAGAGGAAGTTAAAATGCTACCATTTCTTACATTTTTAAGTTGCATTTTTCTTTATTCAGCATTTGCTTGGTTTTTGTAAAGTTTGCCTTTTTCAGAGTTAGGAAAATGTAGTTTTTGAGAGTTCCTGCTTGTTTTTTCCATGTTTCTGTAGAGGGGTGGGCATCTGGAGCTACAAACTCTAACATTTTGTTGATAGTACTCTCTCCCCAAATCTTTTTTATTTTTACTCTTTCTATCTCTGTGTGTGTACATTTCTGTGTGTGTATGTGTAACCATCATTCTTACTTAATATAAGAATTTAATTTACTTTTCTTGGTTGAAAAAATTTATCAATACAACTTCTAACATTTTCTTCTATACCATATCACTTTAGGAAGCTAGTTAAGGTGCAGACACTACTATGTGGAGGTTAATAATAAAAAATAATAGAACCTACTTTGTTCAAGTAGGTATCATAGTGTTCATTCTTTGCATTGAGTGACTCTTAAAATTAACCAGTGTGTAAAATACCTTCAGATATTTAAAATATTTAAAGTGGCCCAAACTGGAAAAATTATTTTGTCTATAAACTGTGGAATGATCTCCAGTTACACCTATAGGTATATTTTATCTTAAGAAATTTCTCCATAATATGCTGTAACATCCATAAAAGCTATATTGTTTTTATTAACCACTGAATGAAGGTTAAGAGACATAAAACCTCATGCCATAAAAGCTTGAAAGATAAATTTCTGGGAAGAAAATTTCAGGTCTGAAATATATAGAGAGAGAGTGTCATAATTATACAGATGAGAACTATGAACATGTAAGCGTCATGAGTCCAGTTAATGTGTACAAGATGCACTGAAGCAGAGGCACCTGGGTGGCTCAGTGGGTTAAAGCCTCTGCCTTCAGCTCAGGTCATGATCCCAGGCTCCTGGGATCAAGCCCCGCATCGGGCTCTCTGCTTGGCGGGGAGCCTGCTTCCTCTGCTCTCTCTCTGCCTGCCTCTCTGCTGCTTGTGATCTCTGCCAAATAAATAAAATCTTAAAAAAAAAAAAATGCACTGAAGCAGAATACACAAAAGACGTTAAGCAATCAAATTATTTAACTTTTCTTACATGTTTAATTCCATGAAAATAAAAGTTCATAACACATACAGTTACAAATTCCTAAAATTTGGCTAAAATGGACAAAACTTAAGTAAGTTGCTTATCTTTATGTATGATTCTTTAGATTTTTATGTCACCAATAACATTAACCATTGTTGGTTTTTTAGTGTCCTCCATGGTGCGTTTTGTGCACAAAAGAAGGTTACTAATTTTATGATGGTTTTGAGATTAATATTTTAAAATTCAGTCCATTAAAGGTAGAAATCCCAAGTTATAATTCTTTTTTAAGATTTTCTTTTTAGTTTACAAATCTGATTTTCCCAAGTTAAAACATAGAAAAATATTAATAATCCCCATCAAGTGGGAGGGTTTAAAATTTAATTATTTTTTCTTAAACTTGGATTGACACTTAAAAATTAATGTATTTGACCTACTTTTTAAGAATTCAGATATTTGCCTAACAAATTAAATCTTCCAAAGTACCAAAAAACTTGTATAAAACTAATAAATGAAACATAAATGAATACGATGTCTTAAGATTTCCTATATATTTCAATAGTACATATGATCATAATTTTAAAAAAACTTAAAATTTTAAATCAATTGCTCAATAATGTATTTTAAATTTGCATCAAAGAATAACTTATTACTCTAATGTGCCAACATTTTTTAAGTTTTAGAATAAACCAAGCACAGAATATTTTTCTTCTCAAAATATTTAACTATAAGCTTCTTTTATTTTGTTATCTTCATTTTAAATATTAACTTTTTAAATTCTTTTTAAAATTTATTTTAAAGATTTTATTTATTTGTCAGAGAGACAAAGAGATTATCCTTTATCATTTTCATATTCAATGAAAATACTACTGCCATTTACTGCTATATTATCTAACAAAAATGAATAGCAATCAGATTTCAACCTGCATTTCCTACTATATGCAACACCTTCAGTTTGTCACCAGAAATAAAATCAGGATAGAACAAAACACTTAACCTGAAAAGGCCTTTCAATTTATTTAGAAAGATAAATTCAAATACATAATAGTATAGATTTGGGTCTAGTGTTCTACTCAGAACTTGCATTACTCTTGAAAATATGGCTTCCCTTTGCTATAAACAATAATGGTAAAAATTAATATCTATTAACATTCTTCCCCTCTTTTCACCTAAAAACAAATGCAGAGTACAGATTTTATGTTCCAAGAAATACATATAGATGGAATATAGATTGAAATTTTAAAATATTCAATTAAAATGCAATACATACTTCAGATTTTATTCTCTACTATTTTTTTCTAAAGCATTTGATATATTTGAAACATTTATTTAGCTAACCTGTCACTAATGATCATGGATTATTGTAAACGACTCTTAGCAAAATATCACACAATTTAAGTTATATTGGCATTTAAAATTTCCGGGGAGGTCCAAATCAATTTGACACAATTATTTTGTACTGATATTTCTAATAGTTAGTGGTTAATCTGAATCTCTTGACATATTTGATTAAACTAAAATTGCATGTGAATAGCCCTTTCAAATTGTGATAACTCATTAAAACTTGTGCCAGTGCAGCAAAAAAATTGAGGTCTACTATAAGATATAGAAGGGTTAGAAAACACTTTCTTTTAAAAGGAAATAGGTGATTTCTAATTAGAATAAATGTAAGAATAACACGTCAAATATATTTTATCATTTTTTAAAACACAGAAACATCTGATGTCCCAAAATGAAGATTTGGTTAATTAACTTAATTAAGTAAAACTTTAACAGATATAGGAAATGTTAGCAAGAATGAAGAAAAAATAACCTGTTTTATCAGTAAAAGAAGACTTTTGTAATAAAATAGTCTACAAGTAACTGTTCTTTAATTGATCTAAAGGTAGAGTACTCAGATCATGGGATCAAAAAAAAAAAAGCCCTTTGTTTAATTTAATAAGCTGTCTAGTACTCACAGCATAGGATCAAAAAAATTCCCATATTTAATTTAATGAGGTGATTACTTTCATTCTCATTCTTCTTCATACAATTTAAGGTCTTCTGTCTATGGAAAAATGAAGAAATATTTTAAATATAAAAGTATGAATGACCATCTGGTTTGAAAAATTATGGCTATATGTTAGCTAAGATTCCATATTTTATGCATTTATTTCTCAGTAATTCAACAATTAAAACTCCAGTTTAATAACTATTCAAATACTATGTATCCTTTCTCTTACCTCATGTCTACTTTTGAGTTTTTAATAATTTAGTTTTGTTACAGAGCAAATTAACTTGTATGTTAATTGCAAATATTAGTAAAGATAGATGAGTGAAAACAATTTTAAATTGTAACTTTAAAATAAAATAAAATAATTTAGATAATTCTAATATACAAACATGGACACTTAATATTTTGATATATAATTTTCATATTTTAACCTGTATTTACATGCATTTCTAAACATAAATGCAAATATGTTTATATAGATAAATATGTACAGTATTTAGATATATACATAGAAAAATTACTTTATAAACCATAATTTTTTTAATGAAATAATTGAAGACCCACTTTTCATTCATACTCATCTTTGTCATTGTGATTCTGAGGATCATATAGACATGTGTTCTTGTAAGGGTTCTGCTCCTTACCAGCTCTGTAACATAGGATAAGTTTGGATAAGTTCATGTGCCTGTGAGATAGGAATAATAAAAATAATAGTATTTTCTTATACAGATGTTGTAAGAATCAAATGAGATCATGGAAAAAGTACTTCAGGCCATACCTATCCTCCCCATAATATTTACCTCCTCCTTGACCTTTTTCCTTGCTTCTTCTTCAAGAAATTTAAACATTTCCAGTTGTTTATTCATCCTTATTTCATCAAACTAATTATAATTGATATTGATTATTGCTGTTTGCATGCTATATATTTAAAGAGCTTGGAAAGTCTTTAATGTATGTTATGGGAAAATTAAAAACAGTAACAATCTCTTTTATTAAGATCTAGTAGAAATTCCCCAGAACACTGTCTTAACCTAATGTTCAAATGTTATTTTGAGGGAGATTTTTTTTTTTATTTTAGTTATTGTTGATTATATTAGATTTTCCACTTTTGGATTTACTTTGATAATTTGCATTTCATAGAAAAATGTTCCACTTCAATTATTTTATCAAAAGTTAGCAGACATTCTCTCAATCCTTTCTCATAAGTTCAACCTCTTGCACATATAAAACAAGAATCTTCTTACTAGTTATGGATATCCTGTATTTGTGGAAGAACACTGTAATAAAAGAGCATGAATCCATTTTTTGATAACGGATTGCTTACATAGCTTTTAACACTTCTATACCCCTCTGCCCTTTTATGCCGGAAATTTGAGCTGATGATAAGAGAGTTCTAAAAATTTCTCCTTTGTGTCTCCAGGAGACTCAAACCATGTTGCTCTTTAGAACCCTAAATCTGGCCCCTCATCTAACAACCATAAAAGTCTCAAACCAAGTTTAATTTATTGCTGTTTCTCAGGATATTTTCAGATTAGCTTGAGAACATGCCCTGTTCTCCCACAAAACCTCATTATGTTAGTAATAAAGTTTTTCATGCCATCTTGTGTGTGTGCGTGTGTGTGTGTGTCCGTGTGTCTGTGTGTCCACGTGTGCATGTGGGTAATCATTAGTCTTAGCATTCAAACCTGTTGGGGTGGAGTCCATCCTATTGCATCAGGATAGCCAAAATAAATTCAGATGTGATAGTCCTCTTATGAATAACCTCTTAATTTATCATAAATAGCTTAAAATAGTTTATAAACATAAAAATCTCTTCATAATTAAGTTTGCTCCAGAGTTTAGACACTCATATTAAGTTTACTGGGTATTTTACGAGATAAAGAGGATAGCATGCTCACATATATATGCTGTTATACGACTAAATAAAAACCCTAGCACTCAGTTTTGTTCTCATTCCATTTTTTTCTATAATGATAGATACTGAGTCCACATAATTTCAAGATTGTTTTTCTTTTCTAGACTCAAAATTTATCCATCTTCCTTGTGTAACTCAATTTCACTAGGTCTCATCCTTCTAGACCTTTATCTCTAGTCAGCCTAAAGACAAAGGAATATCTTAACATGATGCTAAACAAAAACACAGACTAACTAAAATGATCTCATACTCAGATTTTTCTCCATACTGAGAATAAGGAATTTATGTTGTCCATGGCACTCTCCCTACCTCAGCTGGCTATGATGGAAAGCTGGGTTTTGAGCAGGTCTTTGGCACAAACACCAGAGGGGCCTGAGAGAACAAATATTGTGAATTTAGGGGACCCTTACACAATTGTTCCAGCCTCAGAATCAAGACCTTTCTTGATTTCCCTGAATAGCCCATAATGATAGAACATTTGAAGGATTTGTTATTCACTTCAACCTTTACCTCCAGATCTTCTGTCTCTTTCAGACATGTATTTATGGACCTTCTTTTCCATGTGGCCCTAATGTCTTATCACTTGTGCCTTTTTTCATCTCATACAAGTGCCAGATGTAGACATAAAAAGAATGTACATTTGAGTTGTCCAGATCTACCATGTGGAAAGAGTAACTAATAAGGAAACATACACAGAGGAATACAGAATCAAAAATTGAGAGAGCAAAAAATCAAATATCATGCCATCATTTGAAACTCTGTACTCAGCTCTGTTCAACCTGTCTACCACTAAATGTATCAATCAGATATTGCTGAAAAATTGCCTCAGCTTGTGATTAAATTGTTTTCTCAGTAGAATTAAAGTTTTAAATTTGCATTTTATGTTTTAAGGACGGTTTCTTTCCCATACAGCAGAAATTCTATTTTTTTAAATAAATCAGTCATATATCTTGAGAGAACATGTGTTGAATTAATTATATTTTGTGCCTTAAAATATGATAGGTGAGTTTTTTTTAAATTATGATAAAAAAATTTGGAGTTTTGTTAATTTGTAGATAATGCACTAATCTTTATTTTCCTATTTCATTAATAAATAATGTGACAACTAATTTCATCACTGCCATTCATTAAAGATAATTAGTGGAACTTTTTTTTAAAACAAAACGTTAGGTGATGGTAATACAAACATGATTAAACAACTAAGTATAACATATCATTTTACTTCTATGTTTAAAAAGTCCACATGTAACAGTGGTCTCCTAAAACTTTCAGGTGAAAGTAGAAGTGGCTTCTCTACTTATAATTTCACCTGTTTGAAATTGAGAGCCAAATGACTTCTTATAGAAAAAGTTCTAGTTTAATTATTTATTTATTTTAAGATTTTATTTATTTACTTGAGAGACTGGATGAGAGAGAGAATGAGTAGTGATGGGGAGACAGAAGGAGAGGGAGGGAGAAGCATGCTCTGCTTAGCAGGGAGCGTGAAGTGGGGTTTAATCCCTGGTACTCCTGGGATTATGACCTGAGCCAAAGGCAGATGCTTAACTGAGCCATCCAGGTACCCCTTGGGTTTATATAAATACAGTGTTACTATTATTTCTATCTTTTAATAATTTCTACAGTTACAATACATCAACTTACTCTTGGTCAAGTAGGAGCCACTGTGTTATGCATCAGTCAGAAAAAGGAAAACCAAATAACATGAAATAAAATACCCTAAATATCATAAGATGCAAGTATAAGGAATTAGGTACTTAAAGAATTTCATCACAACAAATAAAAGTTCAGGATGAGAAACTTCTAACACACATTCAAAGAAGAATTAACACCAATTCTTTTCAAACTCCTCAAAGAAATAAAAGATGATAAAACATTTCCAAACTCATTTCTTGAGTTCCCCATTACCTTGAAAATAAAGCCAGATAAAGACATTGCAACAAAATAAAATCACAGACCAATCTGTCTTTTGAGAATAGATGTAGAAATTTTAAATAAAATACTAGCAAAACCAATCCCACAGTACATGGAAAGGATTATACACCATTAACAAGTGGGTTTTATCCCAGCAATACAATGGTGGTTCAACATAAACAAATCAATGTAATCATATTAATAGAAGGGGAAAAAATACATGATCAACTCAGTTGATGTGAAGACTACAAAACAATGATGAAAGAAGATCTAAATAAATTGAAAGACATCCTGAGTTCATACACAGGAATACTTAACATTGTTATGATGTCAATACTACCTAAAATAATCTACACATTCAATGCAATCCCTATCATATTTCAAAACTTTCATTTGTAGAAATGAAAAAGCCAATCCTCAAATTCATGTAGATCTGCAAGGGACCTCAAATAACCAAATCAATTTTGAAAAAAACCTGGAAGATATTCTTTTCCTGATTTCAAAACACCATCCAAAACTACTTAAAAGAACATGGTATTTACATAAGGCAAGAGCAATAGGATGGAATTGAGAGTTCAGAAATAAACACATGCATCTATGGGCAGCTGATTTCTAGTAAGAATGACAAGCTCACACATGGGGAAAGAACAGTTTCTTCAACAAAAGGTATTAGGAGAACTGAATTTCCATGCAAAAGAATGCAATTGATATCTATCTAACACATACAGAAAAAAAAAAACTCAAAATAGATCAATGGTATAAGTATGAGAGCTAATCTAATGTAGGAGTAAATCTTGGTGACTCAGCTTTAGCAATGAATTTTTGGATATGATACCAAAACCAAATGGAAGAAAAGAAAAAAAATAGATAAATTGGACTTTATCAAAATACAAATTTGGATATCAAAAGACATTATTAAGAAAGTGAAAAGACAACTTACAGAATGGGAGAAAATATTTGCAAATCATATATTTAATAATGGTTTACTATCTAGAATATATTAATAATACTAATAAATACTATTAACTTACTAAAAAACAACTCTTATAATTCAAAAAGAAGAAAAACCCTATTTAAAAATAATCAAATGGCTTAAACAGATATTCCTACAAAAATCATAAACAAATGGCCAGGGGCACCTGGGTGGCTCAGTCCCTAAGCTGCTGCCTTTGGCTCAGGTCATGATACCAGGGTTCTGGGATCCAACCCTGGATCTGGCTTCCTGCTCCCCGGGAAGCCTGCTTCTCCTTGTCCCACTCCCCCTGCTTGTGTTCCCTCTCTTGCTGTGTCTCTCTCTGTCAAATAAATAACTAAAATCTTTAAAAAATAAACAAATAAACAAATAAACAAATGTCCAGTAATCACTCAAAAAGATATTTTAAATCAGTATGAGTTATCACTTATACCTACTGGGATGACTATTAAATAAAATAAAAAAAAAAAACAGAAAGCAACAAGTGTTGGTGAGGTTCTGGACAAATTGTAACCCTTGTACTCTTAATGTGAATAGTACAGGCCCCATGGGAAACAGTCTGATGCTTCCTCCAAGAGCTAAACATTGAATTATCATATGATCCAGTTATTCCACTGCTGGGCATATACCCAACATAATTTAAATCAGAAACTCAAATAAATACTTGTATATCAGTGTTCATTGTAGCATTATTCATAATAGTCAAAAGGCAACATTACAAAATTCATTAACAGATGAATGAATAAACAGTGTGGTATATGCATGCTACGAAATATTATTTATTCATAAAAAATTATTTCAGGGATGAACCCTGAAAATACTAGGCTAAAATAAATAAGCCAGAAACAAAAAGACAAATATGTGATTTCACTTACATGTGATATGTAGAAAGGTAAATTCTTAGAGACAGAAAATAGGTTAGAGATTGCCAGGGTCAGAGGGAAAGAGGTGTTACTGTTTGGTGGTCATGGAGTTTTCTTCTCTCTTTTGGGGGAGGGGTTGTCAAGAACTTTTATTTCCTGATTTAATCAATTTATTTATTTATTTAAGATTTTATTTATTTATTTGACAGAAAGACACATGAGGGGGGTGAAGGAGAGGTTGAGGAATGAAAGGAGAGGGAGAGGTAAGTTTCCCACTGATTAGGGAGCTGGATGTGGCACTTGAGCCCAGGATCCTGGGATTATGACCTGAGCCGAAAGCAGACAATTAACCGACTACGCCACAGGCACCCCTATATCCTGCTTTTAAAATTGTCACCATCATGGACTTCTTAGATTCTTCTGTATCTTTGTCCCAGTGGCTCTTGGTGGTAGCTCCACACACAGCTCCTTTCCTGCTCCTCCCTCTGCCCTTCTGGTTGCTCACTCTTTCAGCCTGAGTTTGACAGATCAACTTGCTTTGTCCTTCCAACCTGTGGGAGTAAGAACTGGAATTTTCTGGCTGGTGGAGTGTTCCTCATCAGCCAGTGTTCAAGCCCAGCCTATTACTTATTAATTCTGCTTCCTCTTGGTTTTTGGGGCTTCAGCGTCTTTCACATTCTAGACAAGAGTGAGCTGTTTTAGAAAATTAAGCATGAGAATTCCAGCCAAGGGCACTCATGAAGACAAAGTAAAACCAGAAGTAGAGTGGGCAGCCCAACTCCGCATGCTGGAATCCGTCCTGGTGCTCTGTCAGGAAATAGAGCACATCCCTGTAGATCTGATCCACAGAGACCACAGGCTGTAAGACAAAACAGAGGGACTGCTAGTGGAGAAAGGCGGTCATCACCCATAGGCTAAGTGGTCTCCATAGGCAAGCTGTAATGGTCTCCATGCATATGTGAAGTTGTCACTCAGACTGTATCAGCTGTCTCCTGTAGCACAGGCTTTCCAAAGTTGGGAGAAGAAAGCTTGGTCTTGGGGCTCCTGGGTGACTTAGTCAGTTAAGAGCCTGCAGTTGGCTCAAGTTACGATCCCAGGGTCCTGGGATTGAGCCCCATTTTGGGTTGCCTGCTTAGCGCGGCACCAGCTTCTTCCTCTGCTGTTCCCTCTGCTTGTACTGTCTCACTATCTATGTCAAATAAATTAATTACATTTAATCTAAAAAAATGAAAAAGAAAGAAAGCTTAGTCTCCAAGAGAGTGTTTGTGGTAGAGGCTGAACCAGCTCTCAGTCACCATGTGAATGAACCCACATATTGCAAACCAGCACAGGGACAGTAGCTACTAAGTCCCTAAGGGGACCACAACAGTTATAACAATAACAGTTATAACAGCCATGTGGTTACAGCCAAGACCCCAGAGATGGAGAAGAAGCCAACCAGGAGATGCTGAGTGGGGCAGTCATTAGGCATAAAGTTGTCCAGCTCAGGTGCCGAGGCCAGTATGGATGCCAGGGTCTGGTGTCAGTGATCATGTCTTTGTAGGCTAATAGATGTAAGAAAGAGGAAAATGGGGTCATGGAGCTTCTGTTTGGGGTGATAAAACTATAAATATAGTGGTAATGACTATATCTGAAATAGATTGCGAATATAATTAATGCCACTTAGTTGTATGCTAAAAATGACTAATAGTTTTGCGTAGATGATGATGATGATAAACATGATAGATAGATAGATAGACAGACAGATAGATAGATAGATGTACTATAAGTTAAATTAATCCGCAAAGTTGGAAGTTTGGAAGAAAAATGTTCATGGAAAACCACTGTTGCTTTCAGGAAATTAGAAGGCTACAGTGAACACTGAAAACTGCCTTTGATAATCACTGGTACCTGCAGCACTGACGTGAGTGACACACCTAAAAAATCCTGAAATTTAATGTAAGCCTTACAACTGTATTATACATTAAAAAAAAAAAAAAGTCTTCACACCATCTGCTGCATCCCAATATTGCACCAGAATTCTATGGGAAAGAGTGCCTGGAAATTGTTACCAAATTTTTCTCCTATTTTGTAGATGGGATTGCAAAGGGCTGCAGTTGATTTCAAAATGATAACAAAGCAATGAGATAGTCCATGAGATTGTCAATTCAGTATCCAAATGTATTTTTCCATTTAAATTTAATCTAGGAATAAAAATAATAGCAACTGTATTACTTGTCTTCTTAACATGATAGTTATTCTTTGTTTAATGAAGTGGACATCACTTCTCTGAAAAGGAGGACCAAGAACTCTTCTGTCTTTTGCCATTTGCTTCCTCTTCTAGATCAACCACAACCTACCCTTTGATAACCTATAACCTAGAGATTAAATTAGAAAGTTAACTAACGTCATCAACACCTTTTATAAAATAATAGGAAGCAGGCAAGAAGAAAAAAAACATTATTTAATTAATTATTGGTTAATTTTTTTTTTTTTTGAGAAAGAGAGATTTTTTTTCTCCCTTTCTCACTTCTTTGGTTGAAACTGTGTTACCTGTCATAAATAATGCTATTTTGTAAATAAAGATGGTGAATACAATATTTAGTAATTTTACATATGATTGTGCAGGCCAAAGAATTACTGGCAGAATAAACAATCAGTACATAGATTAATTATTCTTTCCAGTGAGGACAAAGCATTAACCCTGCAACTCTAATATAATCAACCTGCTACTAGATGGCTGGCCAGTCCCTCCAGAAATGGTCATCAACATTGGTAAGATATATTTTGGTGAGGTGAAACCCATATGTTCAAGCTCATGCATAAACTTCACCTTTCTTGAGGCCATTGAGCAATCAGAGAGATGTCTGGGGAAGAATTATTGATAGAAAGGGCTATTTTGTACATATGATTATTGAAAATCTCTTCTGCTACTTGGGTGAAGAGTCTCATAAAACACAGCACATACTCAGTGGTTCGTTCATGGGACTCTATTCACATGATTCTTCTTTACACCACCTCATTAGTTATCTTGCCATTTGTTTCTTCCAAGTGGTTCATCATGAAGTCAAACCACCAGCAACTGCTTATGAATAAATTCTTCTAGCTATGTCTCTCTATAGGCAGATTTGACAGGCAGACTCCCTGCTAAAACTCTATTTATTAGAGTCATTCATTTTCTCACTGTTCTTCAGGACTCCCAAAGATGTGGGAAACAATGTTGTCACAGTTAATTTTTATCTAGTGTCAAATACTGAATATAAGCAATTATAAATCAACCACCTTTTTCTTCTCGTCAGTTCTTCACAAGAAAAATGTGTATCTATGTGTGCATCTGTGCACACACGTGTATGTGTATGGGCACGCACATGAACAAATGTGGGTTTTTTCCTCTGAGTTTTAGATTTGAGAACTTTGGTCTAGAGTGAGACAAATTAGGTAGGTCTCGAAAGCATGAAAGCAGTGTCCAAAACTCTACATAGGATTATAAATATATGGGCAGACCAATAGATACAAATTCCACTTCCTGAGAATTAAAGGAAGTGTTACATCTTGCTGAAGTTGGAAATGTGTATCTTACTCCTTTTCTTTACCTTACTTTAAAAAGGAAAAAGAAGACCAATAGCTTTCTTCTATTTAATCCTGTCTATGTTTGTTGGAGTAAAACCTGCAGAATTAAAGGAGTCCAATTTAGCAGTTTCCATATTACCTCACAGTTTAGATTAATATTGTACATTAATATAAATAAAATAAAATAAAATAAAATAAAAACTAATTTAGATTAATATAAAATTCCTACTGAAAATAATATTGTGAAAAGTCAATTATTTTAAAGCAAACATGATTGTGTTAATTCATTTTGAAACTTTGCTGTACGTAGATAATATTTCCTTAGAAAAATATGGCATTCTTGTATTTTAACTTAGAAAAGATGTCTTCTTTTGAAAGAGTAAGTAAAGATAGGGGAAAAGAGAGAGCGTTCAAAGTTGAATAAATATTGTCTTAACTTCAAGCCTTTTTGATATTGTTAAAGTATGACTGATTTTTACCCTCTTTAACATGGTTATGTGGAAACAATCCTGACTCCATGATTAAATATGGCTGTGAGCCAAACTAAATATGTCTGCCTTTTCAAATATCATAAAAATCTTAAATAATGCTAGAAATTTTACCATGGAAATGCAAAATCTATTTTATTTTGTTGCTGTTGTTTCCTGAGAAAATAAACAGGATTTTTACTGGAAAAAATTGAGAGGTGGAAAAATTTATGGGTGAGGGCTCAGGAACAATCCTGACTGGACATGCTGAATCTCCCACTTTCTAGCAGGGTGATATTTGATCAGTTTTGCATTATCTGCAAAATAAGGATAATATATGTACTTTAAAATGTTGTTTTGAGCATTTAATGGTTTGAGTATAAAGCTATTTAATATATAGTAAGAAATTAAATTTGCCTGTTACATATCAAAATTCAATAAATGTTAGCTGATAATATTATGAGAGCTTTTGTTAGATTGAATGTAATTAAATATAATAAATTAAATATTTAAAAATTACTCAGAGTAAAGAATCAAAATCCATGTATTAGGCATGACAATTTTTTGTCCATTATAATGTCATCAAAATAGATTATATTCCATTGAAACTAAGGTCAAGAGAAACACATACTTCTTTGGAGGTACATTTATATGCCAAACCTGTGCCTTTAGTGATTTTTGTGCAGCAGATCAAAACAAGTATGGTTTAAAGTAGATAAATGACATTTTATGAAATCACAAAATGTGCCTTTAAACAGCATAATGGCTTTAATGCATTTTAATTAGCTATCTGGCAAATCAACAGATGTACATGACCAAGCTTGCATAATTTATCTACTAACAATAGTGTTGGTCCTTTTTAAGAGCTTGTAACACTGCCTGCTTTAACGCTCTGAATACATCATTGATTTCTGGCCTAACAATTTGCAATAGTTTTAAAAACAGTACCATTTTGAAAATGTCAATAAAATGTATGTTTTCCTTAATCTATGCAGATGCATAGTCTGGTACAAGTAATTTCTCAGAACTGATGTTAAGGTCTGTCAAAGGATATGTCACAACTTGGAGTTTTTGTAGATAATGAGTTATAATCTATACCAGAATCTAAATGTCCCAATTTATTTGATCTTTTCTCAAGGAATCATTTTTATTCATGAAGTTGTATAACATATTGGTTTAAGGGTCACACCCTGGTGGCAGATGGCCCACAATTAAATACTGCTTCTAGCACTTCCTGGCCGTGTGACCTTGGATAACTTATTTAACCTTATCAAGGCTCTGTTTCTTCCATGTGTAATGTTTGGTAAATAAAAATAACTTCCTTGCTGGGTTGTTGTAAGGAAGAAAAATTGTATAGGCATGTGTGAGTTCTTCAGTTAAGAATTTATTTGATTTTAAACTTGTTTATTCAATGAACTTTAATCTTGTTTTTTGTCAAATACAAGAAAAAGGAATTTTTTTAAACAGTATATTTTATTATTTTATCATTGAATCTTGGAGATATCTATTGTGGCATTGCTTCATTCAGGAGGTAGAGTAGTGTTGATTAGTAGTAATTCTTCTGGGAGTTTCCCTAGTATAATCAGAAACTTGCCCCTGTACTCAGAGGGAAGGGTGAGACCAAAGAAAGGCACAGGCCACTCTGTTGGTAGGTAACAGTTCTAGTAAGCAAAGAAAATGTATGTGCAAGGCTTGTCTTGGGTGGCAGCAAGACAAAAGGATACCCACACCTGTCCACTGCCTCCTAAAAGTTTATAAAGAGGCCTTACGTGGGTTTAGTCACAAATAGCATACAGGTGTTCTCTACACTATACCACTATCTCAAGGCTATGTCCTTGAAGCAGCCTCTAGGTGTGGGGAAGGTAAGCAGAACCCATGTTCCAAGGAGAAGGGGATAAAGAGGCTCGAGTGCCTAGGTTCAGGTCATGGGTCAGTCAGTGGTTAACGGCCTTTTGATGATGTTCTCCAATACTCCATTCTTCAGGACCAGCTCTTATAAAATCATGTTTCTTTTTTCTGTAGTGGTTCCTGAGCAGTCAGCAAGGGGTTTCATTAGCAGAGTGGTAGCACATTTGGAGGCTGTGTCTGCCTGCATTGGAGGCAGATGCCACAGCAGCAAAGCAGGCACATGCAAGAGAAAACACAGATTAAGACAATAGTTCCCCAAATCACTGACAACTTCTCCCACCATGAGCCCTAGGATCCAAACCCTTGATTTATTAAATCCCTTAGGCTGGGGGTTGGATCACTCAGGGCATTCATTTGTGTCCATATGACTTAATAAAGATGATTCATTAGCAGACTCATCAAGTATGAACATATTCTGTTTGGATAATGGTGCAAGTGTTTCCTTGTGAAGCAGTAATAAAGTTGAAGGCCATTTTATTTTGGAGGACAGCTTTTCGCATCAGAAACATTTCGGTGTTCAACAAGGAGATACTTTGTTGGCTATCATTTAAGACTTGCTGGGTGAATTAATAAGGGATTTTACATGTGTTATAATGTCCTCTAAGCCAGTGGAGGTAACAAAGATAGAAGTCAGGTGATAATTCAAAATAGAATGTTTCCCCCCAACCCCAGCCTTGAAGAGAAGGAAGTTGATAGCTTTAGTAATCTGACCGAGTTGTATATACCATATGAGTTGGGTGTAGGGACAGCACTGTCAGGTGTAAGGAGATGGCATGGGGTGAGATATGCCACACCAGGACCCCATCTGTTCCTCCTTCAACTGCACATGTTCCATAGAGTGCATAGTGTGTTTCAATAGATCCGGCTTGCAGGAAGACAATGGGATCCCAGTGGAGATTGAGTAGTTCTCCCCACCCAGAGGTGCAAATTAATTCACCCATCCCAGTAGGGTGTCCTATTGCAAATTCCAGTAGATAATTCTTTTTCTGGGTGTATGGGGCTTGGTGTTCTCAGCAGGATAGTGTGTGGATTTACCAAGAGAGTTGGGGCAATAGTTGTTTATCACAATTTCCATACCTTTGCAGTACTGTGTGTCTGGGAAAGGGCCCCTAGTCTGGCATATGGAGCAACAGGCTGCACTAGTTGAACATTCAAATATATTAAAACCTGGAATAGTATTTTAGTTCACACACCCAAAGTGGTTTTACCCATTAACAATTTAATTGGCTGTTTTAATGGCCAGGACTTAAGTGTTATCACCAGCCAGCCCAGTTTGAGCTCAGCCCACTGTCTGCTGCACTGGGTGCTGTGTGAGAGACTCTATCTAGAGGTGTGCTGTGTATACAGGTAGGAGCTGTTATTCTACCGAGTTATGTCAAGTTTTTGCCCCCTTCCAGAGCTGGAACCAAAATCCCAGGGGTATTCTCCTCTTTCGTTGTTTTTGCCACAGTGCCCCAATCATACTTTCTGGAGTCAAAGCACATCTAAGTCAAATGGTAGCTTAGGAGAGTCCGCAGCTTAAATCTATTTCATTAGTATTTTTGCCTTCTCAAAGGTAGCCATTGCTCTGATCCTTTGTCTCACATGTGTCTATAGAGCACAACAGAGTCTCTCAGTTCAAGCAGGAGCCTGTGTCAAACAATGATGCAAGCAGTTAAGGTACTGCAGGTAGGAGATATCACCAGGACCAACTCGGTTGACACCCCAGAACTGATAATGAACAGAACCAGAGAAGGTCTGCAGAGACCCAAAACCGATTAAATCCCTTTAAAAAGGGGAGGATTTTTGGCAGCAAACAGTCAGACTCTCCAGACCTGACCCTGTATGCCTGACCACTTAAAAAAGGCAACTGCTACTGAAGGCGTTGCCTGATTGATCTCCCAACAGAATCGAGGTCCGTCCCTGCTGGAACATAAGCGGCAGTAAGGGCCAAACAGACCCAACCCTTATCTCAACTGCATGTCCATAGTCTGACTTGGCATTTAATTCGTTAACTTCCTGCACCCTCTGTTATCTTGTTTGTTGTGTGGCTCGTCTTCTGTCCTGCTCTGTGTGCTGTGTAAGAAGCCAAGTTTAATCACATGGTGAATTGTCACGGAGTTTGGAAAACCGAACCTGCTTTCGAATTTAGCAAAAAAAGAATTAACTTTATGATTGAATAAAGCTGACATTGTGGAAAGACACAACTCATGTATACACTTTCACAGCGTGCTCATGACAGTACTCCTTCTTTACCAGGTGGTAAGAGAGATGGAGAATCTGTGCCGGGTGGGTATTAAAAGTCTTCCAAAAGTCCAAAATTCCTAGGCAGGCTTATGCTTACTTCACATTCTTAGAGGTTGGATAAGCTTGCATATTATCAATCACAGCTTTTGTGACATGTGTCTTATCCCACCAGACATCCAAAATCTTATGGCAGTGCCTGGGCCTTGGATTTTGGGGGGTTTATTACCCATTTCTTTCCTTGTAGATGTACCAGCAAAGCCTGCAGGGTGTCCTGCAGCAACAGCAAATCTTTACATGTTAACATTATATCATCAATGTAATGCATCCATTATCAAGTAGGGATAGGAGTTACATGGAATTCTCTGTACTCTCTGCTCAGTTTTGTTGTGAACCTAACAGTGCTTTTAAAAAAACAGTCTATTAAAAAAAAAAAAAAAAAGAAAGAAAAGAAAAGAACTGGGTTCTCCATTTACATTCTTCTTTTCAGTTACCACTAAATCTCTGCGTTCATCTCGGGCAATACTTAATATTGTATGATAGGAAAATAAAATAGCCTGGGATAACTTCTAAATGACTAGGAATTAAGTTGCACTCTAAGAGCAATCGGTGAGCATAAAGTTGTGGGTTACTATTGTGTTTCCTGATATACTATACTACTTACATAAAATGAGCTGCATCAGAAAAACAGCACTGAACCAATTCACCTTTTGAGATCCTGAAGGACACATACTTATGTACCTAGTGGGTAATGCAGAAGAAATTGCAAAAAGTCTTCAGGTTAAGATCGAACAGAATTAAGGTTTTTTTTTTTTTTTAAGATTTTTTTTTTTTTTTAATTTATTTGACAGACAGATCACAAGTAGGCAGAGAGGCAGGCAGAGAGAGACAGGAGGAGGAGGCAGGCTCCCTGCTGAGCATAGAGCCCGATGCGGGACTCCATCCCAGGACCCTGAGATAATGACCTGAGCCGAAGTCAGAGGCCTTAACCACTGAGCTACCCAGGCGCCCCCAGGATTAAGGTTTTTGATTTTTAATTAAAATCAAAATTAAAATCAAATTTAATCAAAATTAATTAAAATCAAAATTAAAATCAAAATTAAGAATTGTGATTTCAATTCCTTTAGAATTTTTAACTCACAGAATCAAAATACTTTGATTTTTATCTTTTAATTCTTCTCAGTTGTTGGGTTTTGACTTGCAAGGTGACCTTGATTTCTCCCTGGAACTTTGATAATGAAGTGTATAAATCAAATGTGCGGCTTCTCTGTTACTTACATGTTATTTTTGATGTGGCTATAACATTTGATTATTGGAGTGTATTTGTGATTATGTTCTTTTCATTGTAGATAAAACAGGTGATTAGGAAATGCAAATAGATTTCTTTGGGGACCTGAAATAAAATAGGCGATGAGATTTCAAGTTTGGGTTCAACATGTCCTTATAGTAGATATATCTCTTTTGTTGTTTGATCCATGAAGACAAAAAAATCCACTGCTTAAAAGCAGTTCTATGGATATATACAAAGGGAAAACAGTTTGTAAAATGTGAACATGGTCATGAAGACTGGAGATTGATAGACTGCTGTTACCCTACCTACGGGTAATCACCGTATTTCTGGTCAAACATCAGTTTAAGGTGTACCCCAAAGAGTTGAATGGGCAGAGATTTAGAAATGATAAAAAAGAAAAATTCTTAGGACAATTCCTTACAAGTAATTGATCTTAAGAAACTTTAGGCGCGGGGCACCTGGGTGGCTCAGTGGGTTAAAGCCTCTGCCTTTGGCTCAGGTCATGATCTCAGGGTCTTGGGATCGAGTTCCGCATTGAGCTCTCTGCTCAGCAGGGAGCCTGCTTCTTCCTCTCTCTCTGCCTGCCTCTCTGCCTACTTGTAATCCCCATCTGTCAAATAAATAAATAAATAAAATCTTTAATTAAAAAAAAAAACCTTTAGGCGCTTGTTAAACTGTCTCTGAAAGACTCTTGATTCTGCATCTGTGATTGGATCTTCAAATCCACAGTGTAGGCCATCAGGAAGTAAAGATGAATATAGAGTAGAGTGGATCAAATGCAGGATGGATACACATGCATGAACTGGAACCCCACAAAAAAAAAAGAAGTAAAACTGGTGTCAGTTTTGTTGTTTCTAACCTTGATGACTACCATATCCTATAGGAACCAGAACCCTTCATCACAGATCTGACTGCTCACTCTTTATTTATTTATTTATTTATTTATTTTAGTTTTTATTTAAATTCTAGTTAGTTAACAGATAGTGTAGTATTGGTTTCAGGAGTAGAATTTACTGATTCATCACTTGTATATAATACCCAGTGCACATCACTCACTCCTGATTCAGTGGTGGGAAAGCTGTAGGAGGATCTATGGGGAGGTGCACGTGCAGGCTTAGTCACTGCTTTAAGTCAAGGACATGAGTCAGTAGGTTAACCACAGTGTGTGTGAGTTACAAAATGACTTTTGCTTCCCTCTACACTCATAATCTCATGATTCTTTCTTGTGTCTCACCCTTATAAGAAATGCAGTAGGAAATTCTGAGAAGTAAAAGAGTTCAGCATAGCAAGTTAACATATTACAGAGCTACCACACTATTCTTTCTCCCTCAAAGAGGAGAAACTCTCTCTTTGAGACTCATCTTTGGCTGTTTGACCAAATCCTTTTACTCTTCCCAACATAGGGGTAGGCTAAGTTACCTCGTGATGGTGGTAGCACTTATTTATGTTTCTGGATTTAGAAAAACTCATCTGCACAGATTTTGAAAATAGAAAAAAAAAAATTCAGCCCATTAGAGGCAATGACCTAGGGAAAAATACCTATTTTGTTCACTCCATCTATTCTCTAGTAGGCTGTCTGCAGGTATAGACAGTAAATGGTTAGCGAGTCCACTTGGCTTTCACACCTAAGCCAAATTCTCCAATATGCTTTACATCAGAAATAGAACTTCCATTTTGTATCTACATTTTTTAGAGTTAAGTGTTTTATTTCTTATAGAAATTGGGAGGGGAAGAAGGATGGCATTTATTGGGTCTTCCATGTTATAATGGATGAATAGAATGTTTAAAATTGTAACACGTGTACTAAAATATAATTAAATTTCTTTAAAAATTATATTCTTTTAAAGGTGAAACTTACATTTTTGGACCAATCTTGGCATTACAAACTTGCCTTGAATAGTCAGTTCAGGTTTCTGGCTATAATATCCAGAGGGATTATTTAAAGTTTTGCCAAAATACTATAAATAAAAGATATATTTTTGAAAATGCTCATCTCATATCCTGAGATGAAAACTGTGCAAATTATAGCATACACACACACACACACACACACACATATGGATATGTTTTTCATTGCTATAATTAATACTACCCCATGATATCCAGTATTTCAGGGTAAGGTAGTAGCTGCTATAATGGTAGAGAATAACAGTGTCATACTATTGCTATTTGTGCTTCAAAAACCAAAACTCTGGTATATTTAGTAATATCTTTAAGAAAATTTTTATAAAATCTTATTCTGCTCCTGATTAAAATCCCCTGGCCCTGGAGAAATATCACTGGAGTATATGGAAATACATTGGCATTCAGAAGGGATATACAACTTGGTCTTCCAAAACTGAGCCCCAGGAGGTATACTCTTAAGATACACTGGGTGCCTCAGTCCTTAAGTGTCTACCTTCAAGCTCAGGTCATGATCAGAGGGTCCTGGGCTCAAGTCCCACATCGGTCTCCCTGCTCGGTGGGAAGGCTGCTTCTCCCTCTCCCTCTGCTGCTCCTACCTCTCCCTCTGCTGCTCCCCTGCTTGTGTTCTCTCCTTCTCTCTGTGTCTTTCTCTGTCAAATAAATTAGTAAAATATTAAAAAATAAAGATACACTGGGTTTCTACAGATGAAGAATATGCCTGTGCCCATTCCCACATCTGAAGTTCTGGGATATAACACAATATGAAGACACTAATGTAATATGAAGACACTAATGTGATTATGAACAACAGAGATAGCAGTGTGAGACAGCTAGCTAAAAACTCCCATAATGAATACAGAATATCACAAAATAACATTTCTTTATGAAGTGGATTAACTAAATTAATAAGATCACACCACTAACTTTAACAGTAATGTTTAATATAATAATCAAGTACAAAGTTTTACTATAATCAGAGAATGCTTATATAAAGGGAAATATAAAATAAAACATGATATGGGAAGGAGTATAAGGCCTACTTGACTTGGAAATGCTGGTAAAAAAAAAAAGTTAAGAGGATTAGATTTAGGTGAAATTATGATTTAAAATCATGGACATGGGGTCTCTAGGAAAGACACTGTTAAAAACCTGAGCTTGTTTATGAAAGCATATGAGAAAAGTGGCTATGCATGGCACTCTTTCTCTGGCAATTCTATTGTGCCATGGGGAGAATGGAGCATCACTGGTTGAGGGCTATGTCTGTGTAGAAGGCCTGAAATGGGCTATAGGCTGGCATAGAGCATGTGGCAGATATAAAGATTTCTATATGACTGGTTTTGAAATACAGAAATGCCAAGAAGGTAAGTGCTTTGAAATGGGTCTGGGCTTGTGTAGAAAGTCCAGCTGACCAAATGCAATGATTCTACTTTCAGCTTTGACCCTGAATGCTTATATATAATTCCACATGATTAATATTGATACATAATTACAAGTGGAAATAAATAAGTGATATGGACATCTCAGTGGGAGACAGAAAACTTCAAAGACAAGTGGACCAGATGATGCTTGTAAAGAGTCATTTCTTGATTACAGAAATCCAGAAGGACTCCAATTAGTTTTGCCTAAGACAATGACAATCTCAATCTTCCTTCAAAACTTCCTAAGTTTTGTGAATTTCTTAAGAACATTTTAATGTATTGTTATTAATTATTATTGTTATTATAATTTGTTTTTCTCACTTATTAATAAAACAAGGACTGTAATTAAGAAGTCGATAGTTGATATAGTCATAGCAGCTAGGCAGCAGAAAATAGAAAAATGTAAGATACTTGGAAGCAGTTATTGTGTTAAGATGTAACAAGAAAACAATGACATAGCCACCCCAGCCTGGAGTTAAAAAAAACAAAAGCATATAATTTTCAGAAAGAAAAAAATAAGACTATGCAATATCTTCTAATTATCTGAGACCTTGTACTTACCGAGAAAAATATTCTGTGATCAATATATATGCTAACACAGACCAATTAATAAAGTATGTGGTGATTCAACTTTAAGAAACTAGAATTCTGAGTTACATCTGTCCTAAGCTACACCCCCTTGGACACCCCCAAAATCTCCCTTTCCTCATGCTATTAAGAAAAATTGGTAGAGAAATGCCAGAATCTTATAAAAATAATCTTTGTAGAGTTTTTTCCCCCCAAGTTGGGAATATAGGAGATAAAGCTTGTTGTCCTAAAGAGTCTCTGACACCAGCAGAAATGGAAAGAAACTGAGACATTTGAGTCCATTCACTGTATTTATCTGATCAATTTCAATGTGTATAAGGTTAATATAATAAGCAGCAGAGTAAGCTTGCTAAATGGAACTCAGCAAGCAGTTTACAGACTGTGTACTTTAGATATGGTTAATTAATCATAGAGCTCTTAGGAAAGAAATCAACAGGCAACCCATTCACAGAGCTACCACAAAATTTGCATAAAATGAGAAAAGTACAAGGTATCCATGCCTTTGGAAAATAAATTTAATGTAACTGCCACCATATATAGTCGTGGGCTCTCACACAGGTCTGTGTCACTGGCACAGAGCTGTGGATGAAGTCTGTGTACCCTTGAAGAAAGCCTGCTCTAACACTACACTCAGTAATTGTTGAATGTTCTTTGTAGTCATTTCCAATACAATCTGTAGTTAGTTTCCAAGGCAACTGTAGACTAGGAAAAGCAAAATATCCAAATATCTCAAGAATTATTAAATCCTGGAGCTAACAATAATTTCAGGGAATATAAAAACATTTTGGCCAAATGTTTGTACTGAGTTGGTACTCAAGAATGCCATGGGGTAAATGAAGTTATAATCAAATTTTATATCATATTAAGGCTCTTGAAATTCTAAACATAATGGTTGTTTTTTTATTTTGGAAATCATGTAGAATTACTATTGTTTCTCTCTCAAATAGCTGGTGAATTTACCAGTAAAGCCATAGGGCATGAAGTTTTCTTTTTTGGAAAGTTTTTTCATACAAATTCAATTCCTTTGTTAGACTAGCTGTGCTATCTATTTCTCTTTGAGTGATTTTGGGAGTTCGGTCTTTTAGGAATAGACCAATTTATCTAAGTTATGATATTTGTTTGCACAGAACTTTTCATATTTGTCACTTTTATCCTTTTAATGTCTGTGGAATGTGTATAATATGCCCTCCTTTGTTCTTGATGTTGGTAAGCTGTGTCTTTATTCTTTTTTTTTTTTTTCCTAAGTTGAGATAGAGTTTGCTAATTGTGTCTGACCTTAGGGAAAAAAAGCATTCAGTCTTTTATTATCAAGTATAATATTAGCTGTAATTTTTTTATGGATTTTCTTTAACAGAGAAATTTCCCTTTTATTCCTTTTTTGAGTGTTAGATTCGGTCAAATATTTTTCATACATTTGTTGGGATGATAATGTGTTTTTTGTCCTTTTCCCATCAATTTGGCATTTTATGTTAATTGATTCTAAAATATTTAACCAATCTTGCATTTGTAGGATAAAACCCACTGATAAAGTTTTTGGAAAAATATTTCAAAAATTGGTATTACTTACTTTTTAGTTGTTTGATAGGATTTGCCAGTTAAAGCACCTTTTGTTTTTTAAAAGATTTTTTTAAAGATTTTATTTATTTATTTGATACAGAGAGAGAGATTTATTTGACAGACAGCGATCACAAGTCTGCAGAGAGGCAGACAGAGGGGGAGGGGGACCAGGCCCCCTGCTGAGCAGGGAACCCAATGTGGGGCTTGAGCCCAGAACCCTGAGATCATGACCCAAGCCAAAGGCAGAGACTTAACCCACTGAGCCACTCAGAAGTCTCTGCTTTTTAGAAGATTTTTAATTATTCTTTTGCCACCCTCGCCTCTCCCTCTTGCTCTTCCTATCTGTATCAAAGATCGCTGATTTGAATTTCCATTCATATAATACCTTAAGTACAAATTCTGTTATTGAGATTTTTAGAGACCCGAAGTTGTAATACCTACTTTGAAGTTTCTGATTTATTTTTCACGTTACTGTTTTCGTTTTCCTCAAGCAAGACATCAGCATCTATAATCAGAAGTACTTGAGAACTGTTATTTGTTTTAATATTTTTCATTTTAGAAATCTTTCAGCTTTACAGAAAAATTGTAAAACAAAGTGAGGCACTTCCCATATAAACCATTATCACTACCTTACTAGTATAATACATTTGTAACAATTAATGAACTAATATTTATTGACACCTTATTGTTAACTGAAGCATATACTTTATTGATATTTATTTAATTTTTACCTAATGTTCTTTTTGTCCTTAGTATCTTGATGATCATGTTCCAAGATCCCAGTTAGAATGTTACATTACATTTAGTTTTCATGTGTCCTTATGCACTTCTTGGCTGTGACAGTTTCTCAGACTTTTCTATTGTGTTTTTGTTGGTCAAGTGTTTTATAAAATATTTTTCATTTAAGATTTTCTCATTTTTCCTCATGATTAGATTGAGGTTATAAATTTTGGTGAAGACTACAGAGGTAAAGTGTCATTCTCATTGTATCAATGGTACACCAAAATGACTTATCATTGTTCATACTCATGCTTATTATGTGAGTGGTGTATTGTCTTTCAGATTTCTCCACTGTAAAGTTCATCTTCCCTCCTTTTACCGTATCCTCTTTGGAAGGAAGTCACTATGTAGAGCCACACTGAGGCAGTGGGAAATTATGCCCCACTATTTTGAGTATGGAATATCTTCATAAATAATTTAGAATTTTTCTGCATGGAGACTTGTCTATTTTCCCCATTCATTTATTCAATCATTCAGCTATATCATTATGGACTCATGTATATTTATTTGTACTTTGTTTTATTTCTCAAATTAGTCCAGCCTTGGCCATTGAAAGCTCTTTCATTTTTTTTAATTTAATAAATTAAAAAGGGAATAAATTTGGAGGTAATTAAAAAGAAGGACCTTATTCTATATATTAAACTGCCATGTAGGACAGTCAGTGAACTCAGGACAGGTGTCGCTGCAATTTAAGTGATTCTCCTAAAACATAGACCTCTTGAGTTGGAACTGAACATTTATAGGGCAACAAATAATGATGCAACTCTAAGTTATCTTAATTTCAAGGGAAGAGTAGATTCTGCTTGACCTGCGAGTTCTATTTTTTTTTTCTATGAGGGAAATTACTAATTATCCAAAATAATTTTAAAGTATCCATTATTTTCCTTCACATACTGAACCAAAAAAAGACTTAGAACAAGTGCATATGAAACCAATTAAATTTGACAATGTTTGTTTCTTCTCCAGCATTTATATAGTCCTCTATTAAACAAAATTAAAAGATGAAAGATATTAAAAATTCAATCTTTATCCTGCTTCTGATAGTCTCTCAAAGTTTTTTGTCCTTGTTCACATGTTGTAATTGGTGGCAGGCAGAATTTCTAGTCATTATATAAGAAACAAATAGGCAAAGAAGTCTATTAAATTTAACTGAACATACTGCAGGTTTCCATAGGAAAAAATTTATTTTGTCATCAGAAGTAATTTTAAATTTTGAGTCAGTCTCTCTACCCTTAAAATGGATACTTTAAAATTATTTTGAATAATTATTAAATTCCTTCACAAAATGTTCCCCCCTTCCCAGATTTAATTAAATGTATGTCATAATTTCTTCTCTCTCACATGAGGTAAAATATAACTCAAAGTGTTTGAAACATACTACCTTTATCTTTATCAAGCTGTGAATTTACCCTTGGGCTATTTGGCACCATTTTTATCTTTTCAGAAGTAACGTCTCTTCATGACATCTCTAAATGCTTTTTCAGATGTTTCCAAAAGGTGACAAATGATTGCAATGATCACATAAATTCTCACTTGTCTTCTTGCTTCTACTATGCTGGATCAATGATAGTTGAAATAGAGAAAAGTTAAAGGTCTCCAGGACTTTTTGTTTTCTGTGTGGGAGAGTGAAGAGAGTTCTTGGGTCATTTGGAGTTAGTTTTCTGGAACAAAATGAAATAATCAGAGAAGGGTAAGCCTCTTTAAAAAAAAATGCACAAACAAAAATACAATGAGAGGCAACAGTTGATAGAGGTTGGGAGAAAATAAAATATTTGTTGGGAAAATTATGAGAAATGTGACTAGCACTGCTCTTAAGCCCTCTGATTCTAGGACAAGAGATGAGGTTTGCCAATTTGAGCAGGACCTATGCTCTTTGCAGGTAGGATAGCATAAAGATGAAGAGCCTAGGCTTAGGGTCCAGACTACTCAATTTGATCCCCAGTTCCAGCAATAAATGGCCTGTGATCTTTAACAAGTTACTATTTTTTTCCTGCCTCAGTTTCTATTCTATAAAAATGAGACTATAAGAGTATCTACCACATAGGTGTTGTTTTGAACATGTAATGTGCTAATATATGTAAAGAACTTAGAGCAGTGTAAAAACAGTAAGTATCATTGATGAACTTGTCCTGTTACACAAATTAATGTCTCATTTGGGGCTAACAAAAAATATATTATGGAGTCCAGTGTTTGTATATGTCATCAGTCCTTTTTTTTAATGCTGAATACAGATTATCAATGGCCATTGATATTAGTTCTACATTATATTTTTGGAAATACTCTAATATAATTTAAATATCTCATTTCACCAAAAGAAACACTACAGTAAGCCAATAATTGAAAATCAAATAAAGTGTTCAATAAAATGACTAAGAAAGGGTATGTGATATTCCAGTGCATCAATTTGAGACTGAATTAGTTTACATGAATTTTCCAGTTATATGATATTTAATAAATAGTTATTAAATTCTTGATTTTTTGCAAATCAGTGCATTGCAATTGGATTTTTTTAAATACTAGAACTTTGCTTTTATCTAAAAGAGATAAGACCCATGATGATACAATGATTTCTATTTCTCAATTTAAAATTTACTAAGTTTGCTTTTATCAAATGACACTTTCGAAGGCAAAACTCATTAACACATAAACATTCAAGTTCATTGAATATTAAATCTTAAAATACCAAGTTGTCACTAATAATTTAGAACCCCATACAGAAAAAGTGCTTTCATGCATTGACATCTTTTTAAAATATATTCAGTTTGTGCCTCAATTAAGTACCATATTTTTCAAGATACATTAATTTTCCTTCAAGTACAAAATCTTTTGCCATTTGAATAAATAAAACAAGTACTTTTATATTGTACTGATTGCTCTCTTAAAATTCCTCACGTCATTGAAACCTATTTTTATGAATATATTCTTATACAAAGGTTCAATATATTAGGCTACTAATAGCAATATAGCTGCAACATTCATCTTTTTTTTCTCTTAAATTGAATATAGAGCTTCTTCAAACAAATAACACAAATAAGACATATGTCTCATTAGTGTGATAAAATGTACCCTCTATTTTGAAAGTACATCATCCATATATTGAAATACATAAAATTCTATAAATAGCTATATGAGAAAAAGTTGTAATTGGAATCATTCATTGAATCATTCATTCTAATGGTTTTGTCAATAGAGTAGTTTTCCCTTGGTTTAATCACAAATTTATATGAAATGTTCATATAAAGGAGGCCCAATATAGATCCCATTCCCCATTTACCATGTGAAGACACAGTGAAAAGCATAGCCTGTGAACTAAGAAATGGGCCCTCATCATAACATGACCATGTGGGCACTTTGGTCTTGGATTTTCCAGCCCCTGGAAGTATGAAGAAACAAAATTTCTGCTGCATGTAAGCTACCAAGTCTGTGGTATTTTGCCATAGCAACTTGAATGAGCTAAGACATATTTATATGGTCTATTTGTATGGGAATTATAATTATTGTTGACTTAGGGATTATAAATATTATTGATATATATACATATATATATATATGTGTGTGTATATATCCCAATAATACTACTGTACAAATAGACCATATAAATATGTCTTAGCTCATATGCATACATATACATACACACACACACACACACACACACACACACATATACACACTATGAGAATACAGAGGTTTGGGATAATTAATTTATACATTACCAAATGTTCTTTTATTTAAATATTGATTTTAAAAAACAAATAACTGCAATATACACTGTATTATGATTATCGAAGAAAACTGTAGTTTAGATCAGTAAGAACATAAAGATTTTTTAATTGGATTTAGGAAAAAATAGGCCTGTTGTTTTGGTGTAGGTGTCCATGCATACTTACATATTTTTTAAACCATTTATAAAGTAATTTATATTTCTCATGGAAAATAAATTACAGTCAGTGCTTAGGAAGCAAGGAAGTTGTATTTGTTAGGTGATTGGTAAATACATACTTGATGAAATTTTATTCGAACTTATTTTCTGGGTAATAGAAAGCTAATTTTTCTTGAAGATATTTCTTGAATTCACAGTGTCTGGATTTAGAGTATTACAAAAAGCGGAGGACCCCTCTCAGCTATGCCTCTCTAAGAGGAAATGTCTTCCATTTGAAGAAAATTAAGATGGTAGTAAAACATATAATGTCTTTCTCCTCATTTCTGGCATAAGGAGTAACTTAAAACCGAGGTTTGCTGAGAGTACACTGGTATGTCTATTATCCATTTCATCTTGCTCAAAATCAAATAATTCAAAGCAGAATAGCTTGCTGGGAAATATCCTTATCCAAAAAATGTTAGCAACTCATTTAGGCAACAGATGTCTGGCTATATTTAAAGAGTTGTTTAGGAAAGTCATAACTTTTTGAAATATTGAATCATTTTGTAAGGACTGGTGACATCTAAGTTACTAAAATCTATTTTTGTTTTATATGTATTTTTGTCTTTGTATACATAAGTGAAAATAAAAAGTACTAAAAATAATATTTCTGTTATTCAGTTCTGTTTCTCAGAACTCCAAATAATAAAGCATTATTTATAGAAGAATCTGTATGAAAATCCCTAGTCATTATGTACACTATTTGGGTAAATTGATGCAATAATACGTATGTAAATAAATAAAAAATACACACACACACACACACACACCATGGAACAATGAAAAGTTTTGTTTTGTGTTTCAGAAAAAGCAACTGATTCTGGACTTACAGTTATCTGTTAAAATATTGAGAATATTTCGTGGAACAGGAGGGATGTCTGGGTAGTTCCGTTGGTCAAGAGATGGCCTTCGGCTCAGGTCATGATCTTGGAGTGCCAGGACTGAGTCCCATATCGAGCACCCTGCTCAGCAGGGAGTCTGCTTCTCCTTCTGACACTCCACCTTATCATGCTCTCTCTCTAATTCTCTCTCTCTCAAATAAACAAATAAAAATCTTAAAAAAAAAAAGAATGGCATATACTTGCATCTTTGAATTTTTGCAGTGAATATATGCGGTGTTTTACATTTTGAAAAAATTTTTCCACACGCAATGCCAGTGTCAACCATGATCTATCTTTTCAGCTTCTAGATAATAATGAGATTGAAATATTCAGCTAGCCACAGGTATATTAGGACCTAAGTGAGAAGCAAAGATATTTCTTTTTTCTGAAGCAAGAGAATGAAGAGGGGAATGAAAGGGTAAGGACTGCCATGAACTTGAATTGGGATAACCAAACCTCCTTACACCTGAGCATGCATGCATTGGTATGAATTATAATTATTGTTGACTTAGGGATTATAAATATTATTGATTTAGGAAACAAAATTGAGAATTTTATTTTTTATTAACATATAATGTATTATTTGCTTCAGGGATACCTGTCTATGAATCTTCAGTCTTACACAATCCACAGCACTCACCATAGTATATACCCTCCCCAATGTCCATAACCCAGCCACCCTATCTTGACCCCTGACCCCCCAGCAACACTCAGTCTGTTTCCTGAGATTAAGAGTCTCTTATGGTTTGTCTCCCTCCCAGGTCCCATCCTGTTTCATTTTTTTTTCCTTTCCTAGCCCCTACGACCTCCCACCCTACCTCTCAAATTCCTCATATCAGAGAGATCCCATGATAATTATCTATAGCCATACCACCCAGAATGCACCCAGTCTCATCTGATCTCGGGGGCTAAGCAGGGTCAGGCCTGGTTAGTACTTGGAAGGGAGAATTTTATTTCTAAGAACACTGGAGAGGGAAAATTCCCTGCATGGAAACCCCTCATAGTGTGAAAACTTTTTTTATCAGTAAGCTTGTAAATCTAAATATTCATAATAAAAGTAATATTCAGAAAATATTTCAAAAATTTTAACTCCTTAAAAAAATTGATAGAGGGTGGTGCAGTAGGTTAAGCATCCAATTGTTAGTTTCAGCTTAGGTAGTGATCTCAGGGTCCTAAGATGGAACCTTGTGTCAGGCTCCCACTCAGCAAGGAGTCTGCTTGGGATTTTCTCTCCCTCTCCCTCTGGCCCTCTTATTCATGTTCTCCTTCTCTTGCTCTCTCAAAATAAATAAATCTTTTAAAAATTATATAGATCATTATTAGCAACTACTCTTATTCTATAGAGAATACAGATGGGAAAAAATAGAAGTCAGTTCATCTTAAAGCCATCCTCATTATGCAATAACTCTTGGACCTTAGGACAACATGTTTGTGCCTTTAAATATATCTACTAAAAGGCATTTGTGAGTGCATTTTCATCACCATAGTCAGAATATAATATTAGGATCAGCATACCAATTGATTACATATGTAGTTTAAGCAATTTATAGTTCTAAATCTACCTTCCAAGACTGTGACCCCAAGATTGAAAGCAGGGATAAATTAATTCACCATATATAAATGAGAATAGCATCAATATAACTGCTAAGCTACAGAAGTTATATTGTAAGGGAATTAAAATTATTTTTAAAGTTACAAAAATAATAAAGGAAACCTCATTTAAGATGGAGTCAGGAAGCCCTGAAGGGGCATTTCACTTGCATGTGCTGCTCACAGCAGGCTGCGTGGCTAGCAGCGAAAAGAAAGATAGGAATTATTTTGACAAGTAAGAACGTGTTTCACAAAAGAAATTTCTCTCTGCTTTTAAAGAAGGAAGATCCCTCCATGCCCTAACGCACTAACCACCACTTGCAGTGAGTGTGAAACTGCCACAACCTTAAGCTCTTGTTCTTCTCCAATGAACTTCTGTTCAAAGCCACCCTCCTCCATTTCCTCCAAACCTAATAAAACCTTACCTTTCCTTTGTCTCTTTTGACTTGCCTATGGTTCACCATAGCTTGCTTGTCCTGAATTATAATTCTTCTGCCTACTCTGCTAGTAAAACAACTGGCTATTTTATTTTGAAGTTTGATAAAGTTGAACACAGTAGTTATTAGAGTTCCAATTGACAGCCAAAAGGAACTTTAGAGAATGGCATGAAGATTGGAAACATCCTTTGGGAAAAACCTGATCTATGTTTGAATATTCTAGACAAACAGCCAAATGTATGCAAAGAAGAAAGTAGTTACTATAGTAAAGATATTCCATGTGACTGCAAACTGAAATTTTCTCTACACATAGAGGTTATTTTATTTCATTAATAAGGCCTTTCCTCATATTGACCATCTATATAAGTTCCCTTGGAGATTAAGATTTATATACGTGTGGATAGATGATATATAGATTGATATAATTTGAAGCCTGAGCTACAGAGCTAGAAATTAGAAGAAAATATGTGAAGAATAATGCCATACGGGGAAGACTACTTTGAGTGATAGGACGGGATCCTCTAGGCAAGGAATCAATGGTGATGAAATGAACCGATTAACATTGGAAATCATAAAAGCCTCCATCAGCTGTCTAGTAGTAGAATTCCTAGTTGTATCCTAAAGCAGAATTAACATGATAAGCATTCTTGGTATTTGTATTTTGAATGCATTACTCCAAGTAGAAAGGTAGAAGTAAATTATACAATTTGAGTTTAAGCTCCAGCTGTTTTATTAGAGTCCTTTTGCTAACACAGGTTTTAGAATTAAGAACAAATGAAGCAGATGATTTAGGAATCAAATCATGGACCAAGCCTGGAGGAGAAAATTTAGGTTTCAGAAGAACTGGAGGTGAGAAAAAACAAACAAACAAACAAACAAAACATTCCCAAATTCTCACTCTAAATTTTCCCCTATTTAATTCAGTGAAAAAAAAAAAAAAAATGGAAGAGATCATTGTTTCCCTCTGGGAACAAGACTAGATATCTGAGTATGGATTGAAGTTGAAAATGCAGATTTAAGGATCTTCCCCACTATTGGCAGGATTCTTCTGAATACTCTCTTCATCTTGTCATTTTTGCAGTAACTTTTCTCTTTTGATCTATGACTGCATTGTTTAAAGTAATCTAACTGCTGTCAGATTACTTATTTGTTTGAATAATACATTGATTCCATTCATAACATGTGGAACTTTAAATGGCTTAAAGTGATATGAATCTATTTCTAGTCTTGCTTTATATGGTAAACAGTTCAGTAGGTTTTCCTCCTTCATGAAATAATTAAAGAAGTCTGACAGACAATGGCTCTGTCATTTTGAACAAAGCCTTTTCTGAAGTTGTCTTGGAGGTTGATTTCATTCTAGGCATCTGAAAGATAAAAACGTATAATAAAAAGAATTGGGGAACTTGGGATATTATTTTAAGCTAGGCCTAGAAGTACACATATCACTTCTACCATGTCCTAAGGTTTCAAAAAGCCACACCTGGTTTAAAAAATTCTAAAAAACACAGAACTTGAAATCTAATTTTTGGTAGAATTATGATATGCTGCATGGGAAAGTATAACTTATTGGTGGGCAGTTAACTATCTCTGCTAACAATCCTAACTCCAAAACTGAGTCTGATTGTTATTCAATATTGGATTGGGGTAATTCCTTATTAGCAATGTGTTAGTTGACAACAGTTTTGGAAGGAAGATGCTGTAGTAGTAGTTTTATTTAGGTATTTTGTGTAGTAAATATTTTACCACATTGCTCTAATAACACATATTTTACTCAGAAGTATCATCTCTAAATTCTCTAAGCTACAAAGAGAGATCACGTGATATCCCAGGCATATGAGGCACTATGTGAGGCAGACATTTGTAATGTCACTTAGAAGTCTGTTTCATTCTCTTAAACTAATTATGAATAGTGCCTGCAGTGTTTATTTCTACCTATTACTTTCATCCCATCTTTCTTTATTGACAATGTGTTTTTGGTCTTACCCACACCACATACTTCTGGCAGTTGGCTTGTGAACATACATTTTGGGAGATTCCATTCTATTCTCACTACACTGACATAATGGGAATAATAGTATTTATGTAGGGTATTCTTCTGGCTAGCATGTTGTGTATACCTCACTAATTTTGAGTTTTGTATTTTCTATAGACCTTTTCTCAACCTCTTATTAGTTCAGCTGGAAATAGGGAAAACATCAGTTCATTTACTTGTACACTCTTGGGAAAGTGACACTTTTTAAGGATATGGTTATTCTCAAAAGACAGTAAAATCCTAGAGTTGTGGATGAGCATTGTTCCTACCATTTGATTAAAGTCTGACTCAAGGGGAGTAAAACACACCAGAAAAATATTTAAAGCAGCATATATTCCTGGGACCATCACTGTACTCTTATACCTACTGGTGTCTCTATCCATTACCCTTTTGATCTTGTTAGGTACACAAACTAAATAGATCCCTGCCTGTTAGTGTTATTTGAACTTGAATTTCTGTCAGTTATCATACAAAAATCTTTGTTGCTTTTAAATAAGACAATTTATACAAAAACACAGCACACTGTTTAAGTGCCATTTTTATTTCCTTTATAAAGTATGTTCACTTCTATGTCACATATCCTAGTTTTCTACATTTCCTCAGAGTGAAATAAGATCAAGGGCAAAGATACTTCTGTGTGTTTGTCTCCATGTTTTTAAAGACTAATATAAAACTAGCACACAGAGAAGAGATTTCTGTGAGAAATGGTACTAATCTAATTAAATGATTCAATAACTTGAACTACCATTTCTTGTAGAGGATTTCCCTGCTGGTTTTGTTTGGTATAGTAAATCTCAAAACTTTTTTTGGCTACAAAGAGCAACTGTCTTTGAGAGTGTAAAATACAGACCTGATGAACATGGAGATTTTTTGTTTGAAGTGGGAAAGGAAGCCTACCAACACATCTATTTGCTCCTTTCATTAATACCTTCCAGTAAAAGCTACCCAAGTGCCTCACGGTCTCCCTTAATGCACTTGGCACAAAATACATTGTTCTTGAGGAATCTATAGTGATTGATGTGTTTTACACACAACAAAATCTATCTGGCCAGCATGAACATTTGTTGCTAGAACAAATAATTTTGAAACTGCATTATCATGGTGGGATCCACACTCTCAGTTTTTCTTCTGTGCAAGTTAGCAATAGATACAAAACCCTAGTCTAATATTGGTCATCCAAATAATTTGTATTTGCATGAAAATATAACTGATTTTCAAATGCTTCTGTTTTTCTTCTTGCCAAGCATCATTAGTGGCTTACTTGTAGAAGATGGCATTCCTAAGTATAACTAATTATATGGCAAAATAGTGATCATGTATTATATTTATACTTTTTTCATGGAAGCCTTTAATCCAAAATGTAGACTTCTCTATCTAATGATCTAATGAATATTGGTCTACAAAAACTTACCAATGCATTACCTAAAATAGAGAAAGGCAATTAAAAACATTATCAATCTCACCCATAAACTTTATCCAAATTTTATTATACTGAGTCCCAATTAACTGTTGAACTAAGAGTTATAATACAAAAGGTGCTGGCAATTACTAGATTTTGTAAAAAATTATCTATTATCTTTAAACAAATAGATTACTTGTATGAATCTTGGTGCTTGCAATTCAAACCAATTAATGAGGAATTCTAGATATGAATATCATTATGCAGAGTAGCTCACCTTAACCACATACTGTTGTTTTTTAAGTACTTTACATTTGAAAGTTCTTAATTATTTCAAATCAAACTGAGTCATCAATAAGGATATAAAATAAGTGTGTTAATGTTTTCTATCATTTTTATGGGACCAGTTACACTGTAGATGCAGTCTGTAAAGGAAATCCCTTTGGCTGATTGAAATATGTCCTCACATCTCCATGGCATAAAAATGAAACATGATTCTATAGCAACTCATAAAGTTTCTCTTAGAGAATTGTCAAATCCTACTCTCTGTATAATAGATTTCCAAAGATCACTAGAAAGAATGGTGAGTCCTAGGTTTTCACCAAACTAAGATTGGTGATTAAAATATAGAATCAGGATTTTTTTATAATATCATTAACTTACCCTGATAAATCATCTAGGAAATGAATTTTTTAAATTAATGGGCTTTGTTTTTTAAAGCAGTTTTAGACTAAGAGCAAACTGAGCAAAGAGTACAGAGTTCCCACATACCCCTTCACTATATTTCCTAATTTCCCCTATTTGTAATATTTTACATCAACTAATATAGTGCATGTGTTACAATTGATGAGCTAGTATCAATACTTTCTTATTAAATAAAGCTCATAGTTTACATTAAGGTTCACTATCTATGTTTTCTATGCCATTGGTTTTGGCAAACATATAATGAAATGTATCCACCAGTACATATCACATCAAATAACAGTTTCATTATCCTAAAAATCCCCTGTTTTCCTCTTATTCCTCCCTCCTTTCTCCCCACTCAACCACTAATCTTTTTATTGTCTCCATGGTTTTTCCTTTTCCAGATGTCATATTGTTGGAATCATACATATGTAGCCTTTTCAGATTGGCTTCTTTCACTCAGCATATGCATGTTAAGTTTCCTCCATGAACTTTTGTGACTTAATAGCTTATTTTTTTATTATGTTTAATAATATTTTATTGTATAGATTGCAGTTTGTTTGTTTTAAGATTTTATTTATTCATTTATTTGACAGAGAGAGAGAGATCACAAGTAGGCAGAGCAGCATACAGAGAGAGGGGGAGGGGAAGCAGGTTCCCTGCTGATCAGAGAGCCCTATGCATCTCAAGGTCCTGGGGGGTCCCATCCCAGGACCTTGAGATCATGACCTGAGCCGAAGGCAGAGGCTTAACCCACTGAGCCACCCAGGCGGCCCTAGACTGCAGTTTGTTTATCCATTCACCTACTGAAGGACATCTTGTTTGCTTTCACATTTTGGCAATAATGAATAAAACTGCTATTAAACATTCATGTGCAAGGTTTTTTTTTTTTTTTTTTTTTGGAGATGTAATTACCTCATTTAAGTAAATAATAAGGGATGTGATTGCAGGATCATGTGGTAAGAGCATGCTTAGTTTTATAAGAAATTGCCAAACTAGGGTGCCTGGGTCAGGTCATGGTCTCAGGGTCCTGGGATCGAGCCCTGCATCGGGCTCTCTGCTCAGCAAGGATCTTCCTTTCCTCGCTCCCTCTGTCTGCTTCTCTATCTACATGTTATCTCTCTCTGTCAAATAAATAAATAAAAATCTAAAAAAAAAAAAAAAGAAAAGAAAAAAGAAAAAGAAAAGAAACTGCCAAACTATTTTCCAAAGTGACATACTGTTTTGCATTCCCACCAGCAATGAATTTTTCTGTTGTTCCATGTCCTTGCTAGCATTTGATGCAAGGAATAAATTTTAATCCATTTGAACATATGTTGAATGATGTCTAAATATTAAATATTTAACTAAAATTAAATTTAATTTGCTATAGAATCATTATAGCTAATGAGATATCGATTTTTTAAAAAAAGTAAAAAAAAAAAAATGAGTGCTGTGAAGTGTGTAAACCTGGTGATTCACAGACCTGTACCCCTGGGGCCAATAATACATTATATGTTAATTAAAAAAAAAAGTAAAATATTGAAACCACTAGATATTTCAAAATGGCTCTAACTACCACATTATGTTCTTTTATTTTTAAAATTTAAAGCATTACTTTTGTCTGATATTCTAATTTTGGTCATTGCCTTACATATCAAGAACCTGGGTTTATATTATTTTATATTTCAAAGATATTAATTTGAAGATTTTATGTTTTAACCCCAGTTGGTCTCCCTATACTTGATATTCAAAATCAATATCAAATAGAGGATTGTGTTCTTTTTCGAAGATTTTATTTATTCATTTGAGAGAGAGAGTATAAACAGAGGGAGAGGCAGAGGGAGAGAGAGGCAGACTCCCTGCTGAGCTGGGAACCCAACTCAAGGCTCAATCCCAGGACTTGACCTGGGCCAAAGGCAGAAGCTTAACCATCTGAGTCACACAGGGCCCCTGAGGATTGTATTTTTTAATCCCAATTGTGTGTGTTTGTGTATAATTATTATGTATATGTATATATAATTATTATGTTATTTTAATTACAGCATACTGATCTATGCCCTGAGGATATAGTAGTAAACAAAAATGTTTTGGCTACGCTGCTCATAGATTGTAGAGGGAGAAGACAGAAAAAAAAATAGAAATATTAATAGAAAATATAAGGTCATGTAAGGGGTAGGGAGGTGCTGCTTCAAAAGGATTTGCCAGGAAGGGCTTCCTAATAAGGTAATAGTTGAGTAGAAGCCCAAATGAAGTCAAGGAGTATTGAGGACATCTGAATAGAGATAATTCCAGACAAATGAACAAATTCAAAGGCTCCACAGTAAAACCTGTTTGGATCATTCCCAGGACTTACATAGTCAGCTTGTGAAGCTGGAACAGAAATCTGAGAACACAGAGGAAGAAAACTGGTTAGAGTGACCAGTTAGAGTGAAAGGAGGAAGATCAGTTAGAAAGTAACTACTGTAGTCCAGACAAGAGATGAATATGGTTTAGAATAGGGTGTACTTCTAGATTTGGTGAAAAGTTGATAGAGTTTGAAGGTAAAGACCCCATGCATTTTTATTAACAGGTTAAGGATATAGGAGAAAGATTTTGTGGATGACTCCAAGGTTTTTATCCTGAGCTAAAGACTATATAGAGGTTTGCTTTGCTAAAGATGGGCACTATAAAAGAAGCTACTGATTTTCAGTGAAAATCAAGGATTTGGACATATGCAGGTAGAAATGTCTTTTAGACATCCATTGTGATATGCCTAGCAAATGATTCAATATATTATTAAGAAATTCAGGGACTATAATTTGGAAGCCATCATTTGGATTGGATGAAGTCTACCAGAGCTATGTTGTCCTATATAGTAGACGCCAGCCTCATGTGGCTCTAAAATTTAATTTTAAATCAACCGAAGTTAAAGAGAAATTTTAAATGTATTTTGTCAGTCACACTAGCCACATTTCAAATGTTTAATAGGTACAGGTGGCTATTGGCTACCATGTTGGATGGTGTAGAACATTTCCATTTCCTAGGACACTATATCATTTTGTTAAAATAATTTTTTTTTTCTCTATATCTCCATTTGTCACCTGATGACAACGGAGGATTTTTATTTAAGATTTAAACCATATTGATACTCAACCTAATACTTCCCATCAACAGGTTTAATTCTATGAATGAACTAAACAAGGAACATAAATGTTGATATCCATGCACTCCCAAAGACATCATAAGTACAACACAGTTCACTAAGCCAGCTTGTTAGTTATTGTTCTTATTGTTTTAATAAGGGGATTTTTGTGCACAAAAAATAAAATTGTGTGTATTAACACAAAGTTACAGTTCTCGAGATTACCATCTAGCTTCAAGCCCTCCCTGAAACTTTCCCAGCTGTGTATACTTAGTCAAATTATTTAGACTTTATAAGTCCTATTTTCCTCATGGGTAAAAGGAGAATAATAATGTTCACCTTAAAGTGTTTTTTATAAGGAATAAAAGAATTGATGGTGGCTATAAAGTGCTTTGCACAGTAGCTGGCACATAGTAAGTATAAAATAAATATTAGCTTTAAAAATATCAACAGTAATGATAACACTAAACAACTATATAAAAATAGTTATTACTTGTATGTTGGAAAATACCATAACTTTATTAGATTTTAAGAGAAAAGAGATATTACAAATAAATTTACCAAGGTTAGTATGTGCTTTTAACTGTACTCAATACAAGTACATCAATAGAAGTACTCAAATTTTCTAGAGGCATTAGATGAACATAGATGCAATTAATAAAGCACTGATTTTTATAAAGTCCTGGAATGATGCATTTAAATGTGCATTTTGTATGTTCAAGTCTATATTAGAATATTTACTCTACTTTTAAAAGTTTAATATTTCAAAATCAGTCTACATTTCAGCATATTTTATCTTCTCTCTCATGTCAGAAATCTTAAGAGTATAAGAAGTTGTAGCCCATAAATAAAAGTAGACTTGAAAAATGGAGCTAAAAAATAATATAAAATTAATTATTGGAATTAATAATTAATTTTGATTATTTCTGAATTAAGACTATTTCCGAATTAAGACTATTTCCGAATTAAGCCCCATATATGTGCTCTCCAGTTTCTTAAGTAAATAAGTATTTTACTGGAAGTTGGACTTCCCCACTTGCAATTAGTAGAAACTCAATTAATGCAGGAGCTATCTTTGTTTTGAAAATTTATACTATGTAAGTCTTTATCTGCCTAGTGATTTTTTGGTTTGTTTTGTTTGTTTTGACTACTGCTAGAAATTTAGAAGCTAGATTAATAAATTTTAGAAGAAGACAATTTTTTTTTCTTCAGTCAATGTGTTCAAGATTCTAAAATTAGAAGAAAACACTTGAGAAAAATTTGTGAATAATGCCTTTAGGTGTTGTTAAGGAAGCAGATCTAAATTATTCCATATAATAATCATCTAAGATGGATCTACTTCATTCCAATTCATAACCCATATATTCTTTTTTTTTTTTTAGGATTTTATTTATTTATTTGACAGAGAGAGACATAGAGAGAGGGGGAACACAAGCAGGAGGAGCAGGAGTGGGAGAAGCAATCTTCCCGCCAAGCAGGGAGCCCAATGTGGGCCTCAATCCCAGGACTGTGGGATCATGACCTGAGCCAAAGGCAACTGCTTAACGACTAAGCCACCCAGGCGTCCCCATATTCTTATTTCTAACACCACCAATTTCTTCATTCATCTAACAAGTTCGCCACAATTTTGAATATATAAATATTTATGGTATTATAGAATGTAAGCTATATAATTATAATTTATAATGTTTCCAATATATGACCCAAATTTCCTATACTTAATAAGAAACTTCTTTCATCTATGGACCTGGGCTTTCAATAATTTTGTATCAATTTTAAATTCTCATTAATGGGATGAATTTATATAAAATCTAAAATGAGATATTTTATATTAAAATGGTGAAGTTGGAAGAGAAATGAGAAAGCTGTTACATTAAAATAGATTATGTTATAGATTCAAATTTCAGTAGCCTATGTCAACAAAATTTACTCTTTGCTCATTTTACAAAATAATTGCAGTTGAGCGAATTTCACTCCACAAGAGGTAGAACTTCAAATTTATTTTTTTCAACCAGACTGTGAGTAGTTGAGATAAGTGACTTTAATATATCATCTTATGTCCAACCCATACCTGGTTTTTCTCACATGGTAGATATTCAGTGATTGTTTGTTTAAAAAAAAGAAGAATTATTTAAGATGGAACATAATATTAGAAACAGAGTTAAAGTATGAAATTCTTATGGGAGTGGGAAGGGCCAAAGAGGGCTTTATATTCAATTAAGGGTTAAAATCACTAATACATTTAAGATTAAAACATGTACATGCTGAAAAATGTCCTGACATATCATGAATATTTGAAATCATAAAGAAGATGTTAACTAAGGAATTTGTTTCTAAAATAAATACAAATATATGATATTCTTATATAAGTGATTATATATATTTATATATATATATATATATATTTGAAAAAATACTAAAATACAAAGATATTCAGAATTTATGAAATTACACCTCTGGAGAAATATTTTATATCTTGAACTCTAGTAGAATAAGTCCTTTTGACACTTATAACATGTATATTAAATTGTTACACTAAAATATTGCTTGCTAGGAAAAAATATTCAAGAGATACTTATGTGTCTACTACATGCTAAGTAATGATTGCTTTCCCTCATGAAGCTTATTTTCTAAAGGATCTTGATAAAAGAATTAAACTTAAGAAAAAATAAATGTGTTTTAAACATATATATATATATTCAATATATAATTCTGAACACATATGTGTATAATTAATAATAACACTATTTAGTTTCTGGATTTAATTCTTAATAAGTAACCCAGAAATGATCTATCCAGCATTTCTTTTAGCTTATAAATTCTTAAAAAATTATGATTTTGTCTTCGCATCAAGTTCAGTGTATATATGTGTGTGTGTGTGTTTGTGTTTCAAACTGATATTATGTGTGGGACACCTGAGTGGCTCAGTTGGTTAAGTATCTGCCCTTGGCTTAGGTCATGATCCATGATCTCAGGATCCTGGATCAAGCCCAGTGTCTGGCTCCCTGCTCAGCAGGGAATCTGCTTCTCCCTTTCCTTCTGCCTCCCCCACTCCCACTTGTGCTCTTTCTGTCTCTCAAATAAATAAATAAAAACAAAACTGCTATTATGTAGGAAAAGTTATATTCCAACGGAAAAAAAAATCAAGAATAAAAATTGAACTCTCAAATAATCCAGATCAAGAATTTGATTAGTTTTTCAGTAGAATCCTATGGTTACATGTCTCTGATCATTTTATATGAAATGGTATATCCAACTTCTTTCCTGATGTTTGTAGATTTATTATACCTGTTATTCTCTAAGATTATTATAATTCCTGAATGCTGTCTTTTGATTATAAATTAACGTTATGTTTTTAAATTAAAAGCATTGTTATCTTTACTTTAATACTTGAGGACTAAACAAGAATATAATTCAGTTAATATATAGTAGTCCCCCTCTATTTGTGGTTTTGGATTCTGCAGTTTCACTTACTTGTGGTCTGTCTCGGTCCAGAAACAGACAATCGTCCTTCTGTTATTTTCAGAAGGTCAGTAGTAGATTTACACTCTATCACCACACCTGTGTCATTCAGCTCACTTCATCTCATCACACTGGCATTTTATCATCTCACCTCATCACAAGAAGAGTGAGTGCAGTATAATAAGATATTTTGAGAGAGACCATCCATATTCATATAACTTTTATTATAGTATATTATTATAATTTTCTATTTAATTATTAGGTATTGTTATTAATCTCTTATTGTGCTGGATTTATAAATTAAACTTCATCATAGGTATGCATGTATAGGAAAAAAATACAGTATATAGATAGGATTGGTATTGTCTATAGTTTCAGGAATCCACTGGGGTCTTAGGATGTAACCCCTGTAGATGATGGGGGAGCTACTTTATAAATAAACCTCACACTCTGAAGTTGTTATATTGGTTTAAAGATCATCAGTTTTCCCAATCTTGTAAAAGAAAAATACCTGGAAATCTGGAAAATGGACTTTGGTCACATTTGTGAGTAGTAGATAAAAACCGTACCTTCTCCAATGAACTTCTCTTTTTCCATGTCACGCACAGAGATCCCTTAGGCTTCATATCTTATCACGCTTGTTCATCCTTAGTCGACTGAAAATGATGAGTCCTGTGTGAATCCACAACTGTTTCTTAAACTATAAAATTACACCATAAATGTTATCATTATGCAATAATAATAGTTTGCTTTCAGCTTCTAATTGGCTGAAATGCAGTTTCACAAATCCCTTTAAGATCATCATTCATTGAACAATTATAAATTAAGCAACCGATATAAGCCTACCAGTAGAATTATTTCTTCAAATTGTGATGTTTCATTACACAAAATACCACGATTTATTACCAAGAGTAGAGTACTTGCATTACAAGTCCCGTTATTGGTGAGCACAATACAAGGATAACTAAAGCTGTAACTTAGAAAGCATAGCAACTCAGTACTGCATTTGAGCCTGAACACTTTGCTGAAAAGACATTCTTTTATTTCCTTTGTGTTCTTCTTATTTACATACTACATTTGTGAACTCTGCTGTAAAGCAAATGTAAGATTAAGGTGACGGAGAAGTCTGAGATACTCCTGAGAATAAGAAAAGAAGGTCAAATAAAAAAATCAGACTTTTCCATTTCCATCACATATTTTACTAGTTATAATTCAACAAATAATAAAATTTTTCTACAGGAAAATGATTTTGTTGTTATAAATTTAAAATATGTAGTTACACCTTCTTTATTATTATTAACATTGTTGTCTTTCATTGAAACAATGACTTAATTTCAAAGTTTTTGATAATATAAGGTCCCTTAGGAACACCAGTGGTCAAGTTATAGTAGAAAAGAGAGTGCGGGATTCTGGGACACAAAGCTGACTAATAAATTGTACACATCTAAAGAAAGCTCAACGTATTTGAACAAAAAAATTACAATATAATATATATCATATAAAAATAGAGGTTTTTTTTTGAAGATGTGGGAAAAAGTACATAAACTCTTCTTTGAGAGTCAGTGAATAATTCAAAAAAGAGTTTATCGTTGAACTGGAGCTTTAATGACTAAACATAACTAGCTAGAACTTTTGTTTCAGGTAACAGTTCTGTTTAAGTAACTGGATTACCTCCCTTGCAAACTAAACAAGCAAACAAACGAACAAAACCCCCCCAAACCAGTAAGTGTTTGGTGGTGATAGCAGTGATGGGGGGGATGTGTTGAGTGTGGGAAACTCTTCTTAAATGCACCAGTGAGCTGGAAGAAATAAAGTACCTCTCTTGCTAAAAATTAAGAGAAGGAGAGTAGCCAGAGGGGTATAGAAATAGTGATAAAGACAGCTTAAAAAATCATAGCATTTGTATCTAGGTAAAGTTGAAATATTGGTTCTTATTTTTTTTTGACAGTTTTTTTTTTATTGTGTTATGTTAGTCCCCATAAAATACATCATTAGCTTTTGATGCAGTGTTCCAAGATTCATTATTTATGTACAACACCCAATGCTCCATGCAATACTTGTCCTTCTTAATACCCACCACCAGGCTTACCTATCCCCCCGCCCCCTCCCTTCTAAAATTCTGTTTCTCAGAGTCCACAGTCTTTCATGGTTTGTCTCCCCTCCAGTTTCCCCCAATTCACTTGTTCTTTCCTTCTCCTAATGTCCTATAGCACATAAGAACAGAATGCAAAATTCAGAGCATTCTCCAAAAGTAAAGACACATAGAAGACCCTTCTCATCTCAGGATGAAAGTGTTAAAGGTGAACAGAATATAAACCTCTCTACCTCCAATCAAACAGGAAACACCAAGCAAAAATTGGCTTTATTGAAACCTTAATGTGGAGTAGAAAAAGAGCAAAGAAGAAAAAACTATCATGAACACGTTTCCTCATTAAGGTAGAAGATTTAAAAACATTAAGTGTTTCTATTCTTTCTTTCCTGGGCTGTTTATGCCCTCTATTTGATTAGACTATGGGTAAGCAATGGCCCTGATAGATAGAGCACAGCTGGCCTGATGTTGGTGGCCAGCATGAGATCAAAAACTAAGGCCAAGTGTCTGAAAACTTAACTGTTCTCTGTCTTTAATAACTACTTAGATACTCAGGGACACCAGGACAAGTTTGAGGCAGTCATCAGATTGTTTGAACAAGATGAATTAGAGGTATATTTGGGATTCTGTTAAGACATTTATTTCATAGATACTAATTTTTCTTGAGCACAGACTATAGATCTAGTCCTGTATTAGCTCTTCTTTGTCATTGGTGAATAATAATACAATGACTTGATATATATTAAAATAAATACAAACTAATACTATTTTATTTTGCAGTTTCAATGAAATTTAGCAGAGATAGTAATGCAATTGATCTATGTCAATTTTCATTGCCTGTAAGTCCAACAACTAATATTTGTTTATGAATCAGTTTTTTCATTTATTTGTTCGGTAATTTATTTATATCTATAATTTGCTCCAGAAAGCATTTTATTTAGAAAAAAATGACACAGTTAGAAATTACATACAACTAATCTTAAAAGATTATAGGGGAAAACATTATAAGGCAAGGAAGAATATGATTTTGGATCAATATTGACCAACTATAAAATTGGGACAGAAATAATTCAATATACAATTGCTATTCTTTTTTTTTTTTTTTAAAGATTTTATTTATTTATTTGACAGAGAGAGATCACAAGTAGACGGAGAGGCAGGCAGAGAGAGAGAGAGAGAGAGGGAAGCAGGCTCCCTGCTGAGCAGAGAGCCCGATGTGGGACTCGATCCCAGGACCCTGAGATCATGACCTGAGCCGAAGGCAGCGGCTTAACCCACTGAGCCACCCAGGCGCCCCTACAATTGCTATTCTTGAGTGATCATTTAAATGCAAATCTTCCTGGCATTTAATGCTTAGAGAAAATTTGTATCTCAAGAGCTATGATGAAAAGAAATGTTGATTTAAATTTTTTGGTTCAGTGTCTTTGTTTAAACAAATATTTTTGTATTCTAGAAGGTAAACTTCTCTGCCCATTGCTCTGTTTTATATATATATATATATATATATATATATATATATATATATATTTGCATGAGCTCATCACAGCTATATCTGGTTATAGCCTCTCCTCCAAATTTTGGACTTCTATACATTTCCCATGGGGTCTTTCACAACAATCTGCATTTCAAGATATCTGAAACAATCATTTTCCTGGCTTTCTCCCAATATGTCCTTGTTTTTCTTTACTATATGTTAGTGCCGAGTCCTTACCACTAGCAACCTTACTAAATGAATGTCTTCCCTTCCTTCTCCAATGCTGCCACTTTAAAACAAGCACCAACCACTGCTTTATTTTGCCTGCTTATTTTAAGTAAGCGCATTCATCTTCAGGCCAGAACTCTAGTTCTAAATAGCATCTTCCCCTATCTCCATTCTCACAGTCTCTCTAATAGCCATTAAGGTGATCTATGCAAAAGACTTCTCAACTCCTTCCTTAACAGTCTGAAGGACCACTGCACTTACTGAACTTTACTTAACACGGTATGCAACATCAACCCCGCCATTGCCAGAGTACATCTTCGGTCCTAACGTTCTCCACACCCTTCAAACTAGAAGAAAGTCAAATTACTCTTATAGCTAGTTTTTCGTGCATGATAAGATGCAATTCTTACATATGTACCTTTGAGTTTGCTTTATCCTCTGCTTATGATTGCCACTCTTCCCTTTCCCCACATCATCTTCATTTCCACCAAGAAATATCCACCTCATTCTACAGGTCCTTATACTGGTAATTACATTTCCAAGAATCGATTTACAGTCTTCCAGGCTGATCACCATTCTATTGCCAAATGCATTTATCTTTCACTGCCTTTAACTTTGTAAATATATAATTATTTGTCTATCTTAAGAATTAGATTGTGGATTATTGTGGATGTTATTTAAGTCCTGTTCTTCTTTATATCCTGTTTATATCTTTAGCCACCAGTACATTTTAGTACATAGACACAACAAAGAATATAATTTTGAGTGAGTGAATGAGAAGAGATACCCTTGTTTACTTATATCAGTATGACTAAATTTCTGTTATAATTTGAGTTTACTGTTTATTTGAAATGTGCTATCAATAGTAAAGAAAGATTCTGCTCACAGATGTTTTCATTTTGCATACAATATTTCCAAAAATAGCTTATCTTGCTATCACTCATTCTGTTCATTTTATTAATGAATATAGTTTAAATAAATTATGAGTTCATGAAATAGCACAAACATATTCTTTCAAGCTTGTGTTTGTAAGCATTGAGAGCTTAATGCAATTCTGATCTTTCAATTCTTTTCTTTAATATATTTATGTCATCTGTATATTGCCATGAATACTCCTACTCTTCATGGTTATGAGGGTTTGGAAATCTTTGAGATTCTCTATACCCGCTGTTAAAGGAAGTCTAATGAATCTATATATCCAAAGGAAAGGAATCTGATGAATTCCTTAAACAAGATGATATAATCCTTGTGTACATGATCAGGTAAGAGATTAGTGCCATGGGAGGTTGCTGGTTATGAATTAACTCAGCAGCCCTAGAAGGTCCAGGTCTTTTTGCTCCTGGGATGGAATTTAAACCAGAGAAATCAGAGAAATAAATACACATAGGTTGTTTCTTTTTTATTTTAAATCCTTTTAGACTTACAGAAATTTTCAAAAATCATAGAGTTCCTATATACCCTTCACTTAGCTTCCCTTAATGTTAACACCTTTTTTTTCTTTTCAAATATTTTATTTATTGAGTGAGAGAGAGAGAGCATGAGGAGGGAAAGGGGGTGAAGAAGGGAAAGAAGGGAGAGATAGGAGAGAGAAAGGTGGCAGACGCCTCACCAAGCAGGGAAACCCAACACAGGGCTTGGTCTCTGGTTCCTGAGACCATGAACTGAGCCAAAGGCAGCAGCTTAACCTAGTGAGCCAACCAGTACCTTGTTAACATTTTTTATAATCACTGTACACAACCACATAAAAAGTAACATTCTTAAAATACTATTAACTGCATTTTATTCAAAGTTCACTGGTTTCTCCACTGGTCATTTTTGTGTTCCAGGCCCTAATCCAGGATCTCATGATAGATTTAGTTGTCATGTTTCCTTAGTTTCCTCTAAGCTGTGACAGTCTTTCAGTCTTGCTTATGTTTCATGACTTGGCACTTTGAAGAGTACTAATCAGTTATTTTGCCAAATGTCCCTCAAGTTGGATTTGCCTAATGTTTTCTTGCGATGAGACTGAGGCTATGCAATTTTGGCCAGAATGCCAAAGAAGTGAGCCTTCTTATGTGTCCTGTCACAGGGAAGATATTGATGTGTCTTATTACTTTGGTATGACTCTTGATCACTTGTTAAAGCAGTGTTTGCCAGACATCACCATATGTTATATATTTTCCCACTCCATGGTTAATTAAAACATTCTTTTGAAAGATATATTTTGAATTTTAGGGAACTTTTATTCTCCTCAAACTTGTGTTCGTTAATTTTATCATCCATTGGACATTCTTGCCTGCAACAGTTACTACTGTGGTATTCTAATGATGATTTTGTATTTTCCCCATTCCTCTGTTCACTAACTGAAATTTTTCTGTAAGGAAAATATTCATGAATAGAAACTTTTCTGCAAGGGAAATTTGCCTTTTCTACTGTTCATTTACTTATATTAGTATGAATTCATGGATATTTAGTGAATCTATAGGTAGGATACAATGCTATGGCGATTTGATTCGTTGCTACACTTGTTCCAGCTTTAGCAATTGGGATCACTTTTAGGTTAGCTAGCATGCTTTCTTAATATGTCTCCATGTTATTTTTGTGGACTTCCTTATTTTCTGACAGGATGTTTTCTGGCTTATTTTATTCTTTCTCTAGATCTGCTCTGGAATCAATCAATTCTCAAAGAATCCATAGTTCTTTTTATTGGAAAATGATATTTAAAAACCAAGATTTGGGTTCTTTACATTCTCCATGTTCATCACTACTCCTGTGTGTCACTTTTTCCAGGCCTTTGGGAGATAGAGCTAAGAGATATAAATATAGATACTAAGTCATATATATATATATATATATATATATATATATATATATATATAGATTAACAGTATCCTTAGAGAATGAGATAGGAAGTATTCATTTTTCTTCTAATTTTGGGAAAATTGGGTAGAACTGTTGTCATTTTCTTCATAAATTTTGGTAGAATTCACCAGTGAAATATGGTGTTTCCTTTAGGAAAAAGTTTTTAACTAAAGAGGTAATTTCTTTCATGCATATATTACACACATACTCTAGGCCAGAAATAGAAGGAAGAACAAAAAATGTTTCTCAGGTATCTGTGTTAATTTACAGAAGCATTTTCAGAAATCCAACACCACAAATTTGGTCTACATTTCATTGAGGAAATGTTAGTTTTATAATCATATGTAACTACAATGGAGTGTAGGAGATGTAATCTTTATCTGGATACATTGCCACAAACACAAGAGTTTTGTTAGTAAGTAGGAAGGAGAGAATAGCATTGGTAAGGCAACCAGTTTCTTCCCCTTGGTAATATTAGTAATTGCCTAAACAAATTAGATTTCTATATTAACTACAGAGAATCTGAAGTACCAATGGATCAGTCTTGATGAGATATTTAATAAATATTTAAAAATAACAAATTGGAGCATGAACCTCAGATTAAAAATGGAAAAAAATGGCGTTGTGAATTAGAACAGCATTCTGACATTATGAGGGTGTAAAAGTTCAGGAAGAAAGTATAGGCTAAGAAAACATAAGTAGAGCACTTAATCTAAACAACCAAATCTGTGACATGGAAGCACAGTATAATAATCAATTTCTACTGATTGGTTTCCAAGAGAGACTTCTTATAGCTTCTGACACATCCAAGAACACCAGTTACAAAGGACAAATGATTATCTGTCTAAACCATAGATGGACACCTTTCCACTCCCCCACCCCCACAGCTTCCTATTTATATTGTAGAAATTAGAGTGGGGAAATTTAGTATGGTAACCTTTTATTCTCTTTTTATGCCTAGTGTTCTGAAATATCACAATGATATGCTTTGTTGGAAGTCTTTTTTACTTATTTTGCTATGTATTCAGTGGACTCCTTCCATCATTTCTTTTATTACTACTTTGATAATTTCCCTTGCATATTTTATGTGGAAACTATATTATTTCAGTCTTTTCTCCCAGCAGATCTTCTATTTTGTTGTTGTTGATGTTGTTTTTGTTGTTCTGTGCTATTTTCCTGTTTGCATTTTTCTTTTCTTCTTAAGAGATGGTCCCAACTTTACCATCAATTGAACTTTTACTTTTTCCTATCATATTTTACACATTATTATATCTTCTCTTAGTATTACATATATTTAAATTTTATTTTCAAAGTTTTTTCCCCTCTTATCTTTGTGTTTTATTTTCCTAGACATCCTACTCTTGTTTAATGAATATAATAATGTCTTTTATATTTGAGGATGCTATTAACTATGTTACACAAATATGTTTCCTTTTTCTTGCTTCCCATATTTCTTTGTTGTATTTTAGTTTTTTCTTACCTCCCCTTCCTTTATGTAAGAGCTTTTGAAATGCTCTGCTGTTCTTGGATAGTGGTCATATTTAGGAATAGTCTTTGTTACTTGGATAGGGTTTGTTAATAGAGTGACTAATATTAAGATGACCTAGGGGAAATCAACCATTTTTGTTGAAAGATTCTCAAATGCTAAGGTGGTTGGTGCATGACTCTTAGGCTTGCAAGTTTTTCCAGAAGGGATTCTTTTATTACCAGAGGGTTTTGAGGGTGGACAGCAAGCATTCTGGAAGCTAATCAAGTGAAATGGTGGGTTTTTACCATTCAATATGCAGAATTATTATTTATCTTCTTGCCTTCTTTTAGTTAAGTATGTTTTCCTAAAGTTCAGAATCCCTTGTTCAACTTCCACTGGCAATAATAGTTGTCTTCTATTGTTGTGGAATGGTCAATCACTAAGCTATTTGGGTTGGAGGTAACATATTTGGAATCCAACAAATTATCTTTTACTGATTTCTCTTTTTGTCTCATTTAATAATGTACTTTCAAAAGTACTGTTACCTAAATTTCTTATGGCATTCTTGGATTTTGTGGCACAAAGAATTTTACATGTTGTGGGCTTTCTGTACCGTAGTTTCTTATTAAAAAGAAGAAGAAGAAGAAGAAGAAGAAGAAGAAGAAGAAGAAGAAGAAGATTTAATCTAAGTCAATTGTCACTCATCCATCTGCAAAACACCATAAACAAATAATTTGACATTTCTCATCTGCTGTGATCACCTCTAAGTTCTCATTGTCCTTTTCTCTATATATTGTTTTTATTGTATTATAAGAGAAGGATTTGATAATGGAGTAGAGAGAAACATATTTTATCCTTCAGCTCTAACTGCAATTATGAATAGATGTGATATTTTTCCTTATTAATTTTTTATTTATAAGTCTTATATCAAACAGCAGTGCAGGTTTGCTGCCACAAAGCATGAGGAAAAATGGTAAAAAAAAATTCTGTCTTTATAAACCCCCTGCAGTATTTCTTAATGGTTTTAATAATTATATGTAGGAAAATGTTTTGCATATTTAAATCCTAGTTCTTCTATAACAGTAAGTCAAAATATGTTCTATAACTTTGATTTGCAAAAATGCCTATTGATGTTATTATCATTTCTCTTACCTAAGGATTAGCATAATTTTTTAAGACGGTAAAGGAGAGGGAAGAAAACCAGAAACATAAAGGATAGAGGTGGTGGGTAATGGAGTGCTTAAGAAAGTGTCTGTGCCTAATCTCCCTATATCTTCTTGTCACTGGGGCAAGGATATGATATGAACTCTAGAAATATTTGGTGAAATCTGAAAGTGAAGAGAATTTTGTTTCCTGATTCCCTGCTAGTACTCTGGGAGATGAGACCTTTGCAAAATTTCCCAACACCACTTTGGTGTGACCACACTAGAGGAGTGTGCAGAGCAGGAGGAGAAAGGACCTGACACCTTGTCACCCTAGCGTTGGATAAGGAAAGAGCTAAACATTCCTGCACTCAGAAATATGGGTAGTTTAATAAAAGGGAGAACTTATAGATCTTGAAGGAGCCTTAGCTACATAGATTCTACCCCTAACGACCAGCTGGGAGGTCAGCCATCTTAGCAGATGCTACTATGGATGAAGAGAGCCACCCAGAACCAAAAGTATCTAGACCTCAGCCAGATCCCAAATGTGCAGGGACCACTGATGACCAGATGCTTTCCTTGATGCCGTAACAGAATGTAAACTTCCAGAAACATAAACACTGTCCTAGGAAGGAAAAGAAATAAGACAAATATGTAAAAAACCGAACTGAAGTTTATACAGGACAAGAAATAATAAGTAAGTTTGCTTATGTCAAATTGACTACATTGTTGTTGTTGTTTTTGTAATTTGCAAAAATGAAAAAGTTTAGATTAAGTTATCAAAAATAACTTTTCCCACCTGGCTGTTGTTTTTTTGTTTGCTTGTTTTAAAAATATTTTATTTATTTATTTGAGATAGAACAAGAGAGGGAACACAAGCAGGGCAGAGGGGCAGGGGGAGAGGGAGAAGCAGGCTCTCTGCAGAACAGAGAGCCTGATGCAGGGTTTGATCCCAGGACCCAGAGATCATGACCTGAGCCAAAAGCAGGCACTTAACTGAATGAGCTACCCAAGTGCCATATTGTTGTTATTTTAAAAATCATACCTGCTGTTTGTCATAACCAAAAAAACAAAAAACAAAAAACAAAAACAAACAAACAAACAAAAAACCTAAATATGCTGGGAGGAATACAAAATGAGCGTCAGATTAAAAAAAAAAGTGATGTCAAGATGAGGGTATTCAAACACTGCTAATAAGTACAAGGCAGAAATGCAGTTAACAGGGTGTGATAGTTAATTTTATGCATCAGCTTGAAGGGTGTGTGTGGATGTGATTTAACACTGAAATGGGCAAACTTTGAGTAAAGCAGATTGCTCTCCTTTATGTGAGTACCCCTCATTCAATCACTTGAAGGCCTGAATAAAACAAAAATACCTGCCTTCCTGGGCAAGATGGAATTCTCCCTTTGTCTGTTTTCTGCTTAGACCTGGAAAGTGGTCTCCCCTGAGTCTCTGCCTTCTAGCCTTTGGACTAGAACTGTACCATTAGCTCTTCTGAGTTGGAAGCCTTCTGTCCACACTGCAGGTTTTAGACTTGCCAGCCTCCATAATCATACGAGCTAATTCTTTATAATAAATCACTTTCTGTATATGGAATCATATCAGTTTTGCTTCTCTGGAGAGCCCTAAAACATGAGATTAATCCACTTTTATTTAACCATCAAATGACAGATTATCATCACTTGGTATTTGCTATATCATGCTAAGATATGCTACATGACCTAAGTAAACTTGAACTGATTAGGTAAACTCATATGGAATTTTTAAAATAAGTTGATAATGCAAGATTAAGATGTGTTCAATGTATCTTAAATTTAAAAATCTTGATATCGGTGGCATAGCCATATCTTCCCATAAAATGGTACTAGAATCTCTGTCAAGAATGAATTTAGGACTAGAAGGATCACTTATGTAACCCAGTATGACATTTCCTATGCTCTCATAGAGATGATTTCATTTGGCAAAAAGATTTGTGCTGCCTCTAAGAACACAAGGCAGATGACAAGCGCTGTTATAGTTGATATGGTCGCTATTCAAATAGCAAGCCAGGATTCAGAAAACAGCTCTTCCCTTTGCCCAGGCTCTGCCCTACAGAGCAGCAGAACAACAGATCAATTCAGTCAATTTTGTCCCACATTTAAATGATTTGTGGAGAAGTTGAACCATTTTTAAGTTTTACATTAGACTAAAATATTAGCAGAATCTGATGTTTAAAGACTTGTTGTATTAATATTAATATGTAAGATAATTTTATTATACTGTAAAACATAGTGAATGCTGGAATGCCATTCTTCTAATGAATGGCAACTTTTAAAAATAACAATTATTTGAATATAATTAGCCAGATGATGCAAACATAGGAATATAATTTGCCTCATAAGCACACAGAAATTTTCAAGAATATATGAAGATAGAAAGAAAAGAAAAAAGCTACCTCTGTGGAAGACATGGCAAATAGTAACATCCAGATATCAGAAGCTTTAAACATGGGTTGAGTGATCTATTTTTATAATTTTTTTCCATCAATAAGTCTATCATTATCTCTATACAAATGCAAGGAAAGACATATTCAATAGAAGCATGTAAGCAAAAAAGTCAATTTACTTTTGTAAGAATCTTCCTCTTGGATCTTACTTGGTGACATATAATTTCAACAGACACAAATAAAAAACTTTAAGACAAAGATTCTTTGCAGAAATTGTTTATAACTTCACCAACTGGATCAATAAGCTTGTAACACAAACTTACATTATCCAGCATTGAAGGCATCCCCAAGCATATTGCGTTATGCGTCACCACTCTTGTCTCTTCTCTGACACACTGTTATTTTCCTTCCTTAGGCACCTCTGAATTCAGGTGATAACTAGATACAGTAGAAAATTTTCAAGTGTGATTCATAGGGAATGCTGTTTAACTATGTTTCCTTCCTTTTGTTCTTGTTGTTGTTTTTATCTCTTTGATGATTAGTCAATTAAGCTGACTTCTATGAGTACACAACAAAACTACTTAAAATGGTTTCTAGAAGAAAACACAATATACATCTGTTTTATTTCCTACATCCTACACTCCACAATGTTGTCCAACTCCACATAAAATCTCACGGCATTCTATTTTCTCCATACAAGCATTCAGTAGCCAGTGGTGGCCAAATTATTAAGTCTCCTGAAAACAAGAAAATCCTCCCATTTTTGGTGTAGACCCAAAATATCCCCCTGGATGGTAAAGTGCATTTTTGTTTCCCTTAGCTGTGGCTCAGTAACAGCGAAAATTTGTGGTGACATTACTCTTTCCCCCTCCCCTGGGGGAAGGCTGTATTTCCATTACTTAAAATACTTTTTAAAGATTTTATTTATTTATTTATTTATTTGACACAGAGAAAGAGAGCACAAGCAGGGGGAGCAGCAGGCAGAGGCAGAGGCAGAGAGAGAAGACTTCCTGCTGAGCAGGAGCTCAAGGCCAGGGGTAGGGGGTATTAGTGCTTGATCACAGGACCCTAAGATCATGACCTGAGCCTGAGGCAGACACTTTACCAACTGAACCACCACACAGGCAGCCCTCCAGTATTTAAATTAATTTAACATATAAATTCAGTTTGGGATTTGTCTCATATATATATATATATATATATATATATATATATCTATGCAAACTGGCACACCAATATACTGAGATGATGAATCCCATTCTCTGTACTTTTCTTACTGTGGAAAATGTACATAAATCTTCTGTGTTTAACCTGTGGACTGTTTTTTTTAGAATATATAACATTCAGCAAATGAATTATCACATGGCCAATCAAGTGTGTTGTCATTATTTTTCTTGTTTATCCTTTCTTATTAGATTCTCAGTTTGTGAAGACAGAAGAACATGTTTGACTTGTTCGGGGATGTATCCACACCATGAGGCATAGTACCTGCCACAGAGTAGGTTCTGGATAAATGTTTATTGATTGATTGATTAAATGAGCACCTACTCTCTCTTATATAAATCATATCAATTCAGCTTTCTTATTCATCTTGCTCCTTTTCCATAAATATACTTTCCTCACAGCACAATATATTTTGATTGGATTATTTAACTAATAATAAAGTTGAAATACAGATATTATATGTCCTCTTTTTCACTACAATTGGATTTTTGCTATGCTATAATAAAACCAACAATAATTAATTATGTGCTAGCTCTATGAAGGAATACATGCTACTATAAAGATACAAAAATTTATAAACCATGGTTAAGTTTGCATAAAAAAGTCTAATTTAGCTGACATGATAATATTTAATCAACTGAAGAATCATATGAGAAGTAAAATATTTAAGCAATAGTTCAAAACAAAGATAGAAAAAACTATAAAATATGACATTCACTTGATTTTCAGCATCAGATTTTCTATAAAATTGAGGTAAAACTTCAAAAGAGTAGTATTTTAGTATTTTACAAATCAAGGAAATCATCATAAAGAAGGCAGACTGTGGCCTGTTCAAAAGCTGTTAAAAATTGTACATGGAGGGGCACCTGGGTGGCTCAGTGGGTTAGGCCTCTGCCTTTGGCTCAGGTCATGATCTTGGTATCCTGGGATCAAGCCCTGCATTGGGCTCTCCGTTCTGCGGGGAGCCTGCTTTCCCCTTCCTCTGTGCCTGCCTCTCTGCCTACTTGTGATGTCTCTCTCTCTGTCAAATAAATTAAAAAAAAAAAAAGTAAAAAAAAAAAAAAAAGAATTGTACATGGACCAACCATAGCAGCAACTGGCTTCATATGTAGAATTTGAATCTATTTACCTTAATCCAGTTTTTATTGTGTAGAATAAATGCCCAACACAACTTGGAAGAAGTTAAACCTGGAAAAGGTTTTCTAATTAAAGCCTTCCTTTATCATATATCATATTTGTTTTTTTGTTTGTTAGCTTTTTTTTTCCCTAAAGATTTTATTTATTTATTTGAGAGAGAGAGCATGCACACGAGCAAGGGGGAGGAACAGAGGCGGAAAGAGAAGCAGGGTCCCGGTTGAGCAGGAAGCCAGACACTGGGCTTGATCCCAGGACCCTGAGATTATGACCAGAGCTGAAGGCAGTCACTTAACCAGCTGAGCAACCCAGGCACCCCATATGTCATTATATTTGCAAGGTACCTTTTCCAAAGTCACATTTTCCTAAGTCCCAGTCTGAGGGCTGGTATTTGGATAACTTAGGACCTAGAAAAGCAGCCCACACAGCAGTCCTCTGTCCAAGACAAATCCTGAAAATAAAAAGAAGCCGAGATATGTATTTCCATTCCCTCTTTAATTTATGGATAAAAGACATACCCTTCTACTCAGAGTAGGAGTAAATGGGTGGGTGGAAGAGAGAGGGCTGGGAGTGTCATGTTAATAGATATCCCTCCACATAGAAGGAAACGTCCAAAGTGGCAATAAAGGTTTCCCTAAATACTTTAAGTCTCTTCCTCCACATCATTGCTTCTGATGGAAATAGGATTTTTGGTTACTTTTGCTTGTTTATTTGCTTACTTGATTTTATTTCAGAATGAAATGTAGTTTAATTACAAGGTTATTAATTTTGATGTAAGAAGAATATGGAGTCTATTCATCAAGTCTTGGCCCAACAGTTTTTTACTCAGTATTTTACCATGGTGTGCTTTAAATGAATCTTTTAAAATTGGAGAACATATCAGCTGTATTTCTTCCAATATAATTAGTTTGTATACTCTTAGAATGATCAGAAAATTTAAATATATGATAACATTTAATATACCATCTTTGGTGACAACAATCAATGGTATGTCTTGGAAAATATTACTCTTCCTTTGAGTATTTGGTTATGAGAATGGACTAATACAGTGTGTGTGTGTGCGTGCGTGCATGCGCACATGTGCACACACTTAATTGGATTTATCTCTGTGGATAAAAATGGAAAGTCTCCATAAAGATATGACTTGTGAGCTCAATAGTAAAATGAGTCAAGCATGTGAAGATCTGTGTGAAGAGAGAACTCATATAAAAACTTTTGGAGGGTACAAAAAATATGGCTTTATTAGGGAACTGAGGAAGGTTGTCAATGGGACAGGACTAGACTGAGTTAGAGTAGCAATAGTAAGCAGAAAATCTGGAGAATTAGCTCAGAAGGAAGTTAGGAAGTTAACAGACTTTTGGATCATGGAAAGAAGTGTAGTTTTTATTTTAAGAACACTGAAAACCCACTAAAGAGTTTAAACATGGAAATAAAAGAATGCAATTTACATTTGTAAAAGAGTGTTTCTCTGTTTAAGGCTGGTTGGGTAAGAGAAGAGCAAAGTGAAATGAGGAATTTCATATTTGTCTACAGGAAGCAGATTTTGGCTTGGACTAGTAAAGGGTTTTCAGTAAAAACTTTTGTATTCCTTGAGTGTTTTACAGCAACTTCTCTACCAGAATAACTCTTGCTTATCTTTCAAGTTTCAGCATTAAGATGCCACTGAGAGAAAAGATTAAATTGTCAAAAGAATAAACTTGAGGATAATGGCAATATTATGTATTGCCAAATATAGGTATCTAGGCAAACATATGAATTGAGGTCATTCTATGTTCAAAGTATACTAAGACATAAAATAATGCATATGTTACAAAAGGTGTCATCAATAATTTATAATTAAGTAGAAAAAAATCTCAAAAGCATTAATAAACGTTAAAGGATTTAACAAAAAATGTTCTTTAAAGTAGGTAAGCCAGGGGCGCCTGGGTGGCTCAGTGGGTTAAAGCCTCTGCCTTAGGCTTGGGTCATGATCCCGGGATCCTGGGATCCAGCCCCGCATCGCATCGGGCTTTCTCCTCAGCAGGGAGCCTGCTTCCTCCTCTCTCTGCCTGTCTCTGCCTACTTGTGATCTCTGTCTATCTAATAAATAAATAAAAATCTTAAAAAAAAAAAGTAGGTAAGCCAAAAAAAAGATTAAAATTGGATTATAAGAAAGATCACTTTCAGCAGTTAATCTGGAAAAATATTATGAGGGAAAAATTATTGATTTATAACCTAAATTTTAGACCTTGACATGCTAGTAATTTTTGAAAAATCATAAAGGATGAAGAAAAATTATAGATAAAGATAACTTTGTGAGTACACTGAAGGCATGCAAGTAAAAAGAAAAAAAAGCTTCACATTGGCTGTAACATAGGAATGTATAAAAGAGGAGGAGAGTATGAAAATAATATTGGGAAACTGTATTATAAAAGTTCTTAAAAGCAAGGCTAAAAACTGTGAGATAAGAAAATGTTGAGTTCAGACCTATACTTCGGGAAGATCATTTTGGTAGCAGTGGAGGTGAGAATGGAGTCCAACAGGGGAAGATATGGGCCCTAAGCCAGGACCACACCAAGAATTAAATGGAAAGATAAAACCAAAATAAATTTCAAGAACTTGTTTTCTTTCTTTCTTTTTTTTTTTTTGTTTTGTTTTGTTTTCTTTTTTTTTTCTTTTTTCTTTTTTTTAATGTAGGGGACAAATGACAGAGATAACTAAGGTTTGCATTTTAGTTTATTTAGAATAACAGTAATAGTTTCCATCTTCTACATTTTTCTTTAAATATTTGTATTCCATGGATAATTAGAAATATGGACTTCATTTCTGGTCGTGATCCTGACTGAATTACTCAATTTGAGAGAGAAATGGTCAGAGGACTTCACTGTAACCTTGTGGCAAGACGAGATCTTTGAGGAGAGCATGCAGTTACAGAAGAGCAGTGACAAATAAATGAGTTTGCAAGATGGAGAAAATGATGTAATACCAAAGTAGATGAGGAGTTCTAAGAGTGGTAGGTTGGGACCGAAAAACAAAGAAGTAGTAACTAGATCTATTAAGGGAGAACATTTGTAAGAATGAGAGCAAAGCAAAAGAGAGTATGAGTGCTGTAGAGGTCCAAGGAAATTACAAAAGAAAAGAGCCATAGAAGTTTTTTAGGAGGTGGTAAATAGAGAAACTGAGGCTATCAACTCACTAAAACGCCAGGGTATAAGTAGAATTAAAGAGCAAAGAATAGTGGAGAACAGGAATTTTACTAGAAGGGCATTTAATAACATCTGTGTGACATGGTCAGGGTTAAGGGTCTGCACATGTTTTCCTGAAATGCTACCCAAGCCTTAACTGAGTCCAGAATATCTGACAAATTCAAAGAAAACACAATTAACATTGTCTTTTCATTTCCCATTCACATTCAGATGCAATTCCTCATCTTCAGTTAGATTGTAAAACCACAAACACATATGACACATATGTCACTAAAGGAATTGATGAAGAAAGTAAATTTCAGAAAAGTATCTCATTAAAAATTTCTGACAAAGCAGGAACTGGATATGAATGAAAAATTACAAATATGTCATTGTCAAAGAGCATAATTTAGTAGGGGAACTCTGCTTCCTAGAATATATTTTACTAGAACTATTCCTAATTTCCATATTGTAAAAATTTTATTGACTACCATTCACAGATAAATGCAGTTACGTGGATTATCATTTGTCTCACATCTGGCTCTGGAAAGAAGAATCCCATGGGCTTTAATGATTTTAATTTTACTAAGATATTTTGCAATTACTATTCAAAAGGAGGAAAAAAATTAAACAAAAATAGATTTTACTGCAATATGTTTGCTAAATAGAGTGACTTGCTTCATTAACAATAGCTGGTTTTACAAAAGAAAACCAACTATGTAAATAATTACATTTACTGAGGTTTAGAATATAGAACACATAGAAAACCAAAAAAATTAATAAATTCATGAGTAAGAAAAAAATTTCAATTTAACATTAACTGCACAGGTTGACTTCAAAAGACAAGGTATATTGATAATTTACATTAACAAAGTAGCCATGATCTCATGCATATATATTCTAAAAAAGTTACATTCCAATGATTGCTAATTCCAGATGTAAAGATTATATTTCTTACACTTTAAGTATAATTAGACTTTATTACAAAGAAGTGACAACAAAGTGAAACATATATGTATTTTTAAAGGAAATAAGAAAGATTTTAATTAATACTTGGAAAAATGACTTCATAGGGAAACAACTTACATAGGAAACTATAATGTATTTTAAAATAATGCTTTTTATTGTAGTCAATCATTTCCATATTACACATTATTAAATAAGAAAATTATAAAATGAGATTATAAAATACAATTAACTGCTTTTCCTTTTGTTTTATCCTATTTTTTCAGTTTTATGTTTGCATATTTAGAATGTACTCTACATGCACTTACTTGCAGAAACTAAAATTCCAGGTCAATTATAAAAACTGAATAAAACTTTTTGCGAAAAAATATACTAAGTTTAAAAAGAATGGAAACATTGTATTAGGAAACATACTGAATTGTTAAAAGAGTTGATTTTAAAAGTCACAACAGGAAAATAAAGAAAACAATTTCTAGAACTCTGTGTGGTGACGAATGTTAACTAGACTTACTGATCCTTTGACGAAGTATACAAATACAGAATCATCATGCTGTATACCTGAAACTAGTATGTCATAAATCAGTTATAGGTCGAAGAAAGAATAGAAAACAGATCCCCTCAAGACCCCACATTGTCATGAGTATGCTTAAGGAAATATATTCTATCTTTTACACAAATATAACTCACATATTATATCTGCTCACCCAAGCCATATTTAAACCAGTGGGGAGTTTGGCTTTCCACAAAGGCCCATTAAGTGTGTAACAAAACTTTCAACCCCTCTTGGAACATGTATGATGATATCAGTCTGAGCATTCAGATCAAGTTTAGGTTTGGGCATGCATCTCACTTCGGTGAAGTGACTACAACACTTCATAATTGGTCATAGAAATACAACTTTAATATCTGGTTATCCACTCAGTTTTAACACTATTATGAATAACTCAAAAGAGGGGTGTAGCAACCTAACACAGAACTCTGAATTTAGTTCAAATTACTTTTTTCTTATAATTATTGCGCATGGCTTAGTTTCTTTCTTTCTTTCTTTTTAATTTGTATTCACAGCACTCACCGCACACGGCTTAGTTTCTTAAGTTGAAACTTCTTGCTGAAACTAAGATAGACATGCATGTTTAAATGGGGTCCGCTTAAAGGATGGAGTTTCTTAGTGTCATTTTTAGGAATAATGCATTTGATACTATATTCCAGTAACAGTTCTAATGTAAATGTGCTTAGTTTACAAAATACATTAAGGGACGAAATGATTTCTGAAAAAAGAATTGAAGTCCAACATGCATAAATTAAATTCGGGAGTCAATAGAATTTTTAATAAAAATATAAAGCTTATAGCACTTGGGCACTTAAAGTTAACATACCAGTCAACATTTTTTAGTGCTTAATGTATGCCAAGACACAGGAGGAAGAATATTCTATTAGGACCCCTCTGAGTGAAAAGGTTTAGCTCCTGCAAGAAGCTGCCCTTAAAACTGGACTTTGACTTTAGTAGAATGAATGCCCTTTTATTTCTCCCTCCATCTAAATACAACTCCAAAAGATTATTTCAGAAGAAAATCTAAAGAGGAACAGTAAGAAGCCAGTGCAGGCCAGGGGAAGCAACAGTAATTAATTACCCTTTGAGCTGTTTTCATTGTTTACATGAGAATAATCAATTGATCGCTTGGAGTAATCAGGCAGTCAGCGGGGAATCTCTCCACTCCGGACAAGTCAGTGAAGAGACAGCTCTGACTTGCATCTTATCCTCTGCGGCTCTCTGACTCTGGGTGGGAGCCCCTGCAACTGACATCCACTCTTGACACATGTGAACCTAGCCAACATCAAGAGCCAAATCTCATCACTCAACTCAGCCTTTGTGAATTCCCTCATAAAATGATAAATTTGAACCGCATAAAATTGCTATTTTGCAGGTCAAAAACAGTAAAAAATCAGCATTTTTTTAATGGATCAGTAATATCTTTCTTTTTAATATAATAAAAGTAATTGACACCTCTTTCAGGTGTCATTGAGTCCAGTGACCTCATCATAATTTTAATTCTGCAGCTCGAGGCCTGTGACACCAGAATTGTTTTTTGTATACTAATAAAGTATTTCAAGTAGTAGAGAGTCTTATAATCAAATTAATCAATAACTTAATAGTATAAGTCAAAATTCTCTGAGTTTGTTACAATTTTATAATGTTCACAAGGGGAGTTTAGAGGAGAACTAATCTGTTTATGAACATGTATTTAGTTTTTGAAATCTAGGTACACACATAAGCTGTCAATGAAAGATGAGTATAATTTTCACAATGATATTATTGACTATTTTTCTGGTTTAAACTTTATATCAGAAAATTACTACTAGATTAAATTTAAGTCAAAATCATCTATGAGCAGCTATAAATATAAAGTGGCACCTCAAGAAATAAGTAGATTGATATTTGGAAAAATCTCCATATTTTGAGGGAGGTTGGGAAAAAATGAGGGTCCCTAAAATTCTGTCAGCAGAGCTGTAAGATTATAGGATAATCATGAAGTTTGGGGCTTGGAAGCAGGCAGATAAATTTTTGAAGTAAATTATCTGTACTGGTAGCCAAAAATATCAGGATGCACAACAAATAATAATTTATTATTATTATAAAACTTTCAAAAGTACTTCCTGATAGGGCATACTTTTAATGATTATTGGGATACATAAAATATATTGATATTTTCCAAATGCTGTTATGTATGTAACATTGGTCTTCTATTTTAATCAGGCAAATGACATTAAGTGAGTTACATTTATGTACACTAAAAAAGGAAACAGCGATCTTGGTTTTCTGCTTGAAGTTTGAAAGCAAGAGGGGACCAATAACAAAATAGCTTTTAAAATTCCACTCTCCACTTGTCTTTATTGACTTACGTCTTTTTTTAATTGGCCTCACCAATAAATGATCCATTCTTTGTTTTAAAAATTGAGCTCAAAGAAGTTGATCAACTCTCAATACATTTGGTGGCATTTAGTTTTAATGCTTATGTCAGGCATTTCTTTTTATAAATTTTGGGGCAAGTAAGGTTTACTCTTTGGTTGTTTCCCTGCATATGTGACCCGTCCTAGTTAGTCACAGACACACAGTGAACATTCCGTACAGTCTGCTGTCTAGGAACAGTGAGACGTAGATCACACCAGGGTTAGACTCTGCAAGGGAGGGAGACTTGAGATGCAGCGCTGAAGTCCAGAGGATCTACTCCTGAAGCTGTGAGGGCTAGTGGGCCCTCTGAAGACAATGGCTACAAGGGGAAATGCAGTGGTAAATGCCTCATTGTTGCAAAAGGAGAAATGATTGACCAGTTTATACAAGTTTTAGCTTATCAGTTCTGGGTCCGTTGGACGCAGTGCAGCTCTATGTAGGCTGATTGATTGTTTAATGTCAAATACATTTTGAATTTTAGGAACTGTGTTAGCTCATTGAGTCAGTTAGCTTGAGCCCAGAGAGTATAGTTGAGTCCCCAGAGCAAACTATAACTATTTTCTATTGATTTTAACTAATTTTCAAAAGCTAATTGTCCACTTTATATTTTCTTAAGACCGACCTAGTTGCTATCTTTAATTTTTTGTACTTTATGAGCTGAAGGTTTTGGAAATTAGCTACTTTATGAAGCCTTGCGTTCTTTAAAGGAATTAGGCTTCCCTGATGGATCTGATTAATAGGAATTTTTAAAATAGGTACACAGAGTGTGTTGTTTCTACCTTCATATTATATGAGTTTGAATTAAGAGCTGGACATTTTTAAATAAGAAAGTAAGAATGCTTTAAAATGATAAAGTTGGAATCAATGAACGTGTAACTTATGATTATTTGTGCATGAAATAACATGAGTATGAGCATTTATAAAGTAAAAAATAGAGATATTTCAAGAAAAAGCTGAAATAACCCCATTTATCCTTCTCAGTTATTCAACATTTTTAAGAATATAGAAGAATTAGTAATGTAAATTAAAAGTTATATATAACTTATATACCTAGCAAACACTATATCACTGAAATGGTAAAAATATTTTCAAATGTTTATGGAAACATTAAAAAATTGGTAATTTGATGATTAAAAACTCAGGTAGTCTAAAAGTAGGTAACTCTACATTCCTAAAATAAAATACTATTAAATACTAAAACAGAAATCAAATAGTATATTTAAAAAATCTTACTAAAGTTAAATAGAACATTTTGACAAATTTAAAGAGGATATTACAAAATGTTTGATAAATAAACTAACTGAATAGATGACACATAATTACCTCTAGAATTTAGCAAATTCAGTGCTCAGAGAAAATTCATAGCCCTAATATTTATACTCATTTATATTAGTAGACAAAAATGAAAATTATTGAATAATGCTTATAAATCAAAAGGTCATAAAGAGAAAACCAAAGAACAGAATACAAATATAAGCAGAAATTAATTAATTATAAAACTAAAGAAGTGGCGCTAATGGATATGTACATGTATCAGTGTATTGAGAAAAAAAGACATAGAAGTTAATATTTATTTCCATTATATTTTTATACCATATTAGTAGTAATTAAGGACTAGAAATTTCAACTTGTAAAATTACCATACTCAGAATGGATTATAAACAAAAAACTTATCATCTAAAACTATAAACTTCTTGAAGAAATATTTTTTCATTTTGTTAATCAAAGATCATTCAACTTAGTAACAAAAGCAGGATTTATTAAAAAAAAATTAGATTTTTTTCTAAGTTAAGTGCTTCTGCTCTTAAAATATACCATAGAGGCAAAAGAAAACATTTGCGATTGCATATCTGATAAAATACTTATACCCAGAGTATATAAACAACTCAAAATTAAGTAATACAAATGGAAAATCTAATTTAAAAATGCATAAGAGTTGGACAGTTACTTTAACAGGGAAGATACCAAGTGAACAGAAGGAAATAACAAAATGTGTCCATATTGTATATTTCCATTAATATAAAATTCTTAAAATGTAAATACATATATAGTGATAGAGTTGTTACTAGTTGTCAGTGGAGAGAGTATGGGGATGGGGCAAGGAGGGACAGGAGGAAGGGATTACAAAACAGCACAAGAACGCTTTTGGAGGTTAATATTTATATTCATTATTCTGATTATATTGATGATCTCTTTGGGTAGACAGATGACAGAAAGAGGATAGATTAATAAGTGTATTTACATAAGTGTCAAAACTTATAAAATTATCTGCAACTCATTGAATGTCAATCGTACCTAATAAGATTGTTATAGAAACATTAAATGGTCTCTGTAATGAGGCCATTTATACTATCTGGTTGGCAAAGGCTTTACAAAATGTTACCCAACAGGTTAAGTCATAGAAAAATAAAGTCCCACTATTTCTTGTTATTGTATGAATTCTTACAAAGTCTAGAGTTTAAATTAGCCTTATATATCAAATACACAAATTTCCACTGTTTATTCAATAGGTATTAGTGTAAGAGGATATTAAAATGATAATCTTTAAGCAGTGTCTGAATTTTCAGACTTGAAACACAGCAACTGTTGTCAGGTAACTCCATATCCCAAAACTAAATGTTAATCTGCCAGTATAAGAACATCTACAATACTATAAAATCCTTTTGGCCAACATGAGCTATCACTCGCCTGTGGTTATGAGTCCAGGTAAAATGTTTGAGAAGACTGTTAAGCAGGCATGTTGTACATGGCACAGGGCCCTGATAGCTCTTTTAGTTGGTTTGTTTTTTTTTTTTTTCCCTCAATGGGGATTCAAGGGAGCCACATAAACATCTTGACCTGTGCCTTGACATTGTGGGGAGGTAGGACATGATGTTTATGATTTAATGGCTACATTAATCATTGGATAGATGCTTTGCAGTGGATGAAATAAATCTCATGGGGGCAAGTTGCACTTTATCCAAGGGCAGGACTAAGACTTATTGGATTTTCTGTTCACCCAAATCAACCCCAAGTTATTTTTAAGAGGACCCTAAACAATAAGGGGGGTGGAATTAAAAATCAGCCTCTAAAATTCAGCAGGGAAAAAATAAAGGAAAAATTTTCCATTAACATTTTATATACATGGTCCTTATTATAATGTTCTGGAAACTCCCTGTGAAGTAAATATTTAGCATTTTCGTCAGGATTACTTACATAGAGGAAATGGTGGGGTTTTGATTTATGAAAAGAAACTTGATAACTTTCTTTTATCTAGAGCTATGGAAACAAACTGTGTGTACACATGCTCAATGATGCACAAATGACAACCACAGCCATACCAGGTGCAAATGAGCATGACAACCAAAGGAAAGTAATTGTAAATAAGACTGCTGACTTTTCCATATTTCCTCTAATTTTTAAAAACTATTTGAAGTTATTGATTTTTTTTTTCAGTGTATATTTAGACCCCTGATAATTCCATAATCCTAGTAAAAGGGTAAATAAGCAAACCTGATTTTTCCCACCAAGAATGGACAGACATTTGAATTTGAGATTTGACCAAGAAATCTCTTGGGAGAAAGAAAGAGCAACATTTTTTTTTTTCTTTACCAACTTTTAATTGTTTTTGCCTTACTGGGTCCCATGGTTGGTTCAATTCCCTGCATCATATGTGGCTTTGGCGTTTCCCCTCACTCAACTCTTACATGATGCTAGTAAGAAAGTCTGTTGTAGAGTGTCAACAAGAAAGGAATCATAGTCTTAACTATGGAATACAGGAGAGACACTAAGCAAGTCAATGTATTTCAAGGATAATGTAAAATTGTTATATGTTTTGTTATTATTTGACAGCAAGAAGTTAGAAGGGACAGTGCATCTCTTCTTTGTATGCTCTAACAACTTGCTTTAGGAATCATTTGTGCCATCCCATATGATTTAATTAACACTGTGTTGGGAGCAAGCCAAAACAGAACATGACAGCCATACACAGTATGCCTCTAGGATACTCAAAATTCTTTTGTTTCCCAATGACTTTCTCAAGGTCCATACTTTGCTGCTGTAAATTTAAAGAATTTTCATTGATCTTTCAAAAAAATATAAGCATTACCAGAGTGGTATTGTTTTGCATTTGTTGATATCAACTTTCCTTAACTGGAACCCATCTATTCTATACATCCCAGCACACGTTTGAACTTTCCAGTTCAATGACACTACCCTACAGCTTTTCAGCTCTGGGACAAATTTCATTTCATTCCCTTTTAATTTACTTTTACACATCCCAAAGGAATTAAAGTAGTGAAATGTCAAGACAGGGGCTCAAAGAGTCACCTTGCAAATCTTCTAGCTATCTCCCCTGAATCTTTTGCAACCACTAAAATATCTATATAGATTCAAAAAATAGATGGAATCTTGTAAGACTAAAAAATATCACTAACATTTACACAAAAGTAAAATGTAAGGGAAAATTTACAGACTAAAGTTTTTAATAAAAATTATAGAGTTAGTTGACATGATTTAGCTTTTAAAAAATAATTACTTGATATTTAAAGAAACTTATGGTGTATGTATATAAAACATAACATGTATGCAAATATAAATATATACAAAGAAACAGATTGAGAGCACTTCTGTGTCCTATTTAATTATAATTCATTACCTGAATAGAAGAGTATCTTTGAATACCTAATTTATATTTGTATTATGTTAAATATAAATAAAGCTCTAGGAAAATGCATCTAAAATAAAGTGGCACTCATTTTTAGTCACTCATATTTATCAAGATACCTTCAATAAGTCTCAAGAAGATATAGATACTATGACACAAAAACTCAAAAGAAATCTTTATAAAAATTGAAAATAATGAGATTTATTCATTTAAGTTTCCTAACATTTATTGAACACTTACTAGATTTCATAATGGGATTTTTATCAACACAAAATTGGACAGTGTTCTGGTCTAAAACCAAACACTCTCTCTGTTTTGTAATGATGACTAAATAAAGCAAATTAGGACCATAAGAAATATAATAATGAAACGCCAGATTTTGAAAAAAGCTTTAAAATATTGTGATAACTCTTAGAAATATCTATATCCATTAAAGAATCTAATTGACCTCATTAAAACATGGTAGTTCTCTCTGCCTCAACTGAACTGGTCCCAACTTGGCCTGCCTTGGGATAGCTGAGCTTCAGAACTTCTGTCACATATTTCTGTGCTTTATTTAAGCTGCAATTTCTCAGACGATATGGTGTATCATTTTTCTACTCAGAGTTACATCTGAGTGTGTTGAACAATATGTTGAACAACATGGGAAATTCTGAATGGATTTTTCAATCAAACATGCTGTCAAGGGAAACTTGTGAAGGCAGGTAATAATCTGCACACTTTCCAGTTTTCTCCATAAACACTTCACACTAAACTCCCACTCACCACTACAAGTCCTCTCTTCCCCAACTCTACTTAATGGGCTGGTGGTGTGGGGTTCTTTGTACCATGGTTTGCTAAGCACTTTTTAAAGGGAACTCAAACTATCTTTCATCTATTTATCTATCATATCATCTATTATCTATCATCTATCCATCTATCTAATTCATCAATCTATCAACAAAAAAGCTATAACTGTTATGTAAACATCAAGTTTACTTAAATTAACATGTGTCTACATGCAGGAGTATTTATTTTTAAGGAGTGTATTGTAATCATGTGCATATTTTAAAATTTAGTAAAGATAAAGTTGGAAACTAATATGCAGTGTCATTACATACAAATTGCTTATAATCCCAGTTTATTAAATTTTGTGTTCAGAGTCATTTTGACAAGATTACTTACGGTATTTTAGGGGCCCAGGCAGGCTGGTTTATAATGTACTACTATGGCATATTCATTAGTTTGAATTTAGGATACTTGGGAAACACTCAGACCCACCTCTGTCTCCCCAAAAGTGGTAAATAAATCTCTGATATGAAAAGTACCCTCCCTGTAATAACAAGTAAGAAGGCATTCATATGACCAGAGCCAGGGACTTTAAAACAGAGAAAGATACAGAAACAAACCTCGTTAACTTTTTTACTAATCTACTATGTCTGCTCAAATTCCAATCAGAATTCCTTACTAATTAAGTTCCCTAACACCTGTTTTCTTTATCCTGTTAATGCCTCACAAATTTATTATCTCTTTGTCTAAAATGTATATAAACTGCCTACTTTGGTCATTTCTTTCAGTCTCAATTTCATTATTGGTCTTCATGTTTACATAATAAAATTTTGTTTTTCTCCTCTTGTTAATCTGCCTCACGTCAACTTAATTCCTAAATCAGGGGAAGAACCTTGAGAAAAGAATGAAATTTCTTCCTCTACAATATCTTTATATAAGAACAATAATTTTAAAATTTCCATGCTGGTATTAAAACAGTACAGAAAACTTTATCATAAAACCTTAGAAGATCTAATATTTTATTTAGCATTTTATCACCTATGTCAAAAAAGGTAATAGGAGTTAGAACAAGCACATGCCATGAAATTTAATTTCAATCTCTATTAGAGTATAAACTCTGATATTGGCTAAACTTTATATTGCTCTGCCTACCCATCTATATAGTAGGAACCATAATATGTTCTATTTGCATCACTGGAATGTTAATGAGGATTAGTGAATCAATACATAAGTCAAGTGCTCTTAGGAAACAATTTGGTTGTAAAGAATCCCTGCAGAGTAGAGTTCAGAGAGTTATATGATGTAGAACAGGCTTTACTGAGAATAGAGTATGTCTCAGTGATCTTGTAAATTGCCCCATTAGGTATCAGATTTCACTTTTTCCAGTTTATTGACATGAAATAATCTTCAAAAGTAGACAAGGGACATTTGTCAATGTCTATTTGTAACATACGATTGCAACTAAATAGGCATGGCAAATACATTTCAGCCAAGTGGGCATTTCATATGTGTTAGCCAATGTGATGATATATAGGATATATGGAGGAGATGGGCCATTTGTGATGAATTCAATTGACTTCATTCCACACCAATGGACTCTGAGTAGCTGAAAGTATCCTCCCTTCCATAACCAATCTACTGGTTAAGATTGACCCAACTGCTTTCAAAATAACATGTAGCAATTACCCTTTCACATGTTTCATGTTTTATGTGAACATGTCCATTTGTGAGAGGAAAGAGATTATGAATTATCAATGTCCTTGTTTTTCCCCTTAATAAGGGAGGATTTTTTTTTTAAACATTCTGACACCTTATTTATCTCCTGCAAGAAATAATCAGTCTCACCAAAACTTCACTAGAACAAATTCTTTCAGGCTTTGGTAAAGGTGTTTACGTTTTACTTAAAAAAAAAAAAAAAAGTGCTATTAAAGAACAATAACTTGCAAATGCCTTTCTTAAAGTAAAAAGTCAAATGCACAAAAAAGAAAGTATCTAATATTTTTGTTAATGGAGTCAGAGCAATCAATTATTTTACATAAAAAGTGACATAGGGAGTGCCTGGCTGGCTGAGTCAGTTAAGTGTCTGCCTTTGGCTCAGGTCATGATCTTGGGGTCCTGGCATTAAACCCCATGTCGGGCTCCCTGCTGAGTGGGGAGTCTGCTTCTTCCTCTCCCTCTTTGCTCCTCCCCCTGCTTGTGCTCTCTCTCTCTATTTCTCTCTCAAATAAATAAATAAAATCTTTAAAATAAGAAAACTGACATAGATTTGTTCCTCTGTGCTGTTGTGGCATTTTTTATTAATGACTAGTCCAAAAGCAGATTTATCAAAATCTCTTTTGCATGTTCATTGTTGTTACAATGGGCATCTAGAGATACACGCACAATATTTCATCTTACTTAATTTTTTTTTTTAATTTTATTTATCTGACAGAGATATAGCAAGAGAAGGAACACAAGCAGGGGAAGGTAGAGAGGAGAAGCAGGTTTCCCACTGAGCAGGGAGCCCAATGCAGGGCTCGATCCCAGGACCCAAGGATCATGACCTGAGCTGAAGGCAGTCACTTAATGACTAAGCTACCCAGGCATCCTTCATCTTACTTTAAAAGATATTCCTTCAGAAATATTAACTTTGTTCCCCAGTTTGTTCTGAAGAACTTATACCTTGGTAGGCAAAGTGCTAAAAGAACCCAAAACTCGCCTGTCCTCCTATGGAATTGTGTTCTGGAATTGGGCTTCTAATTTTACTAGCTGGTGGGAGCTGGTTGTCCTTTTTAACTATGTGGCTAGATGCTTTGCTACTTCTGAGTATACCTAGATAGCATGTGCAATTTCCATTGTTCCCTAAAGAAACAAGCCCTGGAAGTAGATATGACTTAAATCTTCTGCTTTGTTGTTGTAAACAGACAAAACAAATCCAAACATCTCCAAATAAACTAATAAGCTTTCTCTCTGCTTTTCACAACCTATCACCTGGCTTAATGGTCATAAACTGGGAGAACTCTCATTTAGTTTATATAATTCTACACTAATATTTATCTTTAGAACTAGACATTTAACATAAGCATATCTGTTAGGTTTTAAATGAATATTTTAGTTAAATATTTATTTTTTGATTTTAGAAAAGTATATTATATTACTTAAATTGTACTTATCATCACCCCTAGATCAAATCAACATATGAAGTAAAGGACCCCGACAATTAGAATGATGCATATCTGCTAAGCTCTAGGAATTGGGAGATAAAAATGTTTATTAAGACTGAGGCTGAGGGGCACCTTGGTGGCTTAGTGGGTTAAGTGTCTGTCTCCAGCTCAGGTCATGATCCCAGAGTTCTGGGATTGAGACCCGAGTGGGGCTTCTACTAAGAAGGCAGCCTACTTCTTCCTTTCTCACTGCCATTCCCCCTGCTTGTGCTCTCAATGAGCATACACACTCTCTCTCTCAAATAAATAACTAAATTCTTTAAAAAAAGAAAAGACTGAGGCTGATAGAAGTACAATATTCACATGCCGATACATTTGTTATTTGAGAAGGTGTTAATTAAACAGTAGTACCATAAGTAATTCAAGAGTCCAAATTATAATAATTTAAATAGGGGTCAGTGATGGGTCTGGATAATTCCTTTATGTATATTTTCTGTTAGTAAGTCATCTGGAATTTATATTATACAAAACTTCTTTTACAAGCAGAATTTTTAGTTTAGTTTGTATTGATTGTTCTCTTGAACATTTTACTTCCAAATAAGGTGCTGATCATAGTCATCTTTTGAAATTAATTTCTAAACAACAAATTGTATCCAAATTACATCCCTTATCTGCAGAAAAAACTGGAACTATATTTTGAAAGTCTCTGTTTATCGAATAAATGGTATCACAGAGATCTTAGCAAAAAGTAGTTTAACCTTACTTCAATGTTAATTTCTAGATAATATAATTTAGCTTTTAATCACTGTTGCTAGATATGGCTGTTACATGCGCACATACACTATTTTTTTTAATTTTTTTTTACTTGAGGTTTCCTTCTTTTTTTTTAAAATTTATTTGACAGAGACAGACAAAGTGAGAGAGGGAACACAAGCAGGGGGAGTAGGAGAGGGAGAAGCAGGCTTCCCACCGAACAGAGAGCCCAATGTGGGGCTCAATCCCAGGACCCTGGGATCATGACCCAAGCAGAAGGCAGATGCCCAATTACTGAGCCATCCAGGTACCCCTCTTTTTTTTTTTTTTTTTTTTGTTAGAGAGCCCAAGCCACTTTTTCATGTGTCTGTTGGCCATTTGGATGTCTTCTTTGCAGAAATGTCTGTTACTGTCCTCTGCCCATTTCTTGATTGGATTATTTGTTCTTTGGGTGTTGAGTTTGGTAAGTTCTCTGTAGATTTTGGATACTAACCCTTTATCTGATATATCATTTGCAAATATCTTCTCCCATTCTTTTGGTTGTCTTTTGGTTTTGTCGACTGTTCCCTTTGCTGTGCAAAAATTTTTATCTTGTTGAAGTCCCGATAGTTCATTTTTGCCCTTGCTTCCCTTGCCTTTGGCGATGTGTCTAGGAAGAAATTGCTGCAGCAGGTCACAGAGGTTGCTGCCTGTGTTCTCCTCAAGGATTTTGATGGATTCTTGTCTCACATTTAGGTCTTTGATCCATTTTGAGTCTATTTTTGTGCGTGGAGTAAGGAAATGGTCCAGTCTCATTCTTCTGCATTTGACTGTCCAAATTTCCCATTTGTTGAAAAGACTGTCTTTCTTCCACTAGAAATTCTTTCCTGCTTTGTTGAAGATTAGTTAACCGTAGAGTTGAGGATCCATTTCTGGGTTCTCTAGTCTGTTCCATTGGTCTATGTGTCTGTTTTTGTGTATGTTACCCTAAATAGCCAGAGGAACATTGAAAAAGAAAACCAAAGCTGGTGGCATCAGCTACAAATTCTATTACAAAGCTTTAATCATTAATACAGTATAGTATTCATTTGGAGATTCTACAAAAGTTGAAAAAATAGCTTTGATTTCAAAAATTCTACATGTGTCAATTTAAAGACTACCATAAAATAAGAGTAAAAAAGAAAATTGAATGTATGTACGGAAATGAATTAAATTCACCAGCTTCTGCTGAAAATGATGTCTTCAATAAGTTCATACTTAAAGTTCATTCTAAATTTAAAGAATTGTGAAAAATTGTTGAGTCTTCAAATAATAAAACACATTTTTAAATTTATCCAAATTGAGTTGTATCATTGGTAACTTATAAAATGCGATGTATACTGCAATTATGTGTATAACTTCACATACTTTTAAATTATTGACTTGGGGACACCTAGGTGGCTCAGTCGATTAAGCCATTGACTCTTGATTTCCTCTCAGGTCATGATCTCGGGGTCCTGGGATCTAGCCTAGAGTCGGGTCTTGGCTCAAAGGGGAATCTACTCATCTCACTCTCCTTCTATCCTTCTCATCTCCTTCCCCCTCCCACAACATGTCAGGTAAATAAATAAGTAAATCTTTTAAAAATAAATACATTATTGATTTTAACTTTTCAATTAATTCTCCAAGTCAATAGCCTAGCAATACTGCAATTTGAAGCATTTTCTGCGAATGTACACAAAATATATTTCAGTTGCTAAGAATAACTATGAAAAATATAATATTGGTAATAGAGTAATTGAAACAGTGATATTAAGACAAATCCATTGTATTGTAATGAAGTAAATTTGCTATTGAAATTATATGTAAATTCTATATCAATAATATTAATATATTTTAACCCTATTCAGCATGGATGATAGTTACTATTAGGAATATCAGGAAAAATGGTGAATAAAAATCAACAGAAAGTTATAGAATGTGAGCTAATAAAACTAAAAAGAATTGTAAGAAATATAGCCAATATATGCCTCTTATCTCTCCCTCTTTTTTTTTTTTTTCTTTCAGGGAGAAGGATTATACTCCTTATAAGGAGATGCATTTAACTACATCCCTGAGACTCACAAATGCACAGATAGATATACCCTATTTACTTCACGACCATTCAAAATTAAGTGTTTCAAGAGAAGATCATAGAGGAAAAGCCCATTGCAACGATGTGTGAATGCATCAGAAGGCAAATTTCAAAAGAGGAACATGCAAATAATAAATGCCTTTTGTTTTACCATGTAGACAAAATCCATTCCAATTTGTGTTTCCTCCTATTTATGTGATGAGCAAAATTAAACAAAAACAAAAACAAAAACAAAAACAAGCTAGCAACACTGAATTTATTTCTTCATAAAATTTAATTTCTTACCACATTGCAATGGCTAAATTTTGAAGTTGGCATGTCCTTTACTTATAATACTTTTCTTGGGGAACATTTGTTTCCTAAATATTGCATAGTTATAGAAGGCAGATTATAAATGCAATGGTAAATAATTTATAATTGTAACATAGTTTGGGAATAACTGAATTTTCCTTAAATGTAAGAAATGTAAGAAATGTAAGAAAACATGTAAATGTAAGAAATGTAAGAAAACAGATTGTGTAGGGAAACCAAATATATACAATTCTTTTTCACCATTACATTTTCCATCTTTACAAGTTCACATTTACATGAATTAAAATTTTGTTCTAGGAATGAAGGTCCAAGTTCAGATAATATCACACTGCTATAGGTACAGTGTAAAGCTTTCATTATAGCATATTCTCAATTTCTCTCTCCCATACCTTGACCATTATTGTCACACTTGACTTTAGCATATGCTTATAAACATATGATGCATGATTATAATCATTGATTTGTATGGTTACAGATATTTTGCAGCATTCAAAATAGGAAAAGAATTGCATTTTACCTTCATTTTTCTAATTGTCACTCATTTTTTCTTCAAACATCCAAGATTATGACTAATACAAAACTGCTTCCAACCAAAAATTTCTTTCAGCTTTCTCTGTAGTGTACATATGCTGAGAATGAATTTCCCAGGCTTTTTAATTACCCGAGAAAAATCTTTACTTTTCCTACACATTTAGAAGATATTTTCACAGGATATAGAATTCTGTTTGGGCATATTTTTCAATACTTTTAAAGACACTACTATATTGTCTTCTCACGTGCATGTTTTCAGATGGGACATCTACTCTAATTCTTTGTTCCTCTCGGTTACGTGTAATGTTTCTTTTGGCTACTTTCAAGATTTTCTCTGTTTTTCGTTTATTGTAGTTAGTATATGATATATATCAATGTTTATGGATTTCTTATCTTTTTTGTTTTAGGTTTCAGTATTGCTTGGTGTCCTTTATGATTCTCATATCTGTGGTATTCTGCGTAACATTAGTTTGGATTAATTGTCAACTGTCATTTCTTCAAATATGTATTGTTCTTTATTTATTCTTTCTGTTTTTCTGAGATTCCAATTAACTTGTACTGTCATGGTTTGAAATTGGTCAACAATTACTGTATGTTACCTATTCAACTTTATTCTTTTCTCTTCACATCAATTTGGGTACTCTCTAACAATCTATTTTCATGTTCACTGATTATTTCCTTGGCTTTATATAATCTGCAAATGAGTCCATAAATACATTTTTTTTCAGTTCTATTACTGTTTTATTTTTAGCATTTACATTTGATTTGTGTAGTTTCCATCTCTCTGGTGAAAGTAACCATCTGAGCTTTCATACTTTTAACATTTTCCACTGTAACCTTTAACATAATTATCATAATTATTTTAAGTTCTTTTCTTGATTATTCCAATTTTTTGGTCACTTTTGAGTCTGATTCTTTCTTTCTTTCTTTCTTTTTCCTTTTTTTTTACTATGTTCAGTTAGCCAGCATATAGTACATCATTAGTTTTTGATATGGTGTTCAATGATGCATTAGATTTGTATAACACCCAGTGGTCATCACAACACATGCCCTCCTTAATGCCCATCACCCAGTTACCCCATCCCCCAACCCCCCTCCCTTCTACAACCTTCAGTCTGTTGACTGGAGTCCAGAGTCTCTCATGGTTTATCTCCTTTTCTGATTCTTCCCATTCAGTTTTCCATCCCTTTCTTTGTGGTCTTCCATGCTATTCCTTATGTTCCTCATATGAGTGAAACCATGTGATAACTTTTTCTGCTTGACTTATTTCACTTAGCATAAACCCTTCCAGTTCCATCCATGGAACTGTCCAAATAAACATATACTCAGTCCCTATTACTTTCTGAAGATGTCTGTTACTTTCTATATTTTGGTTTGAATATTTTCTATGAGACCTCAATTTTTTGATGGGTTCAAAAAAAGACATTTCGCAGTATCTTTTTTTTTCTTGTTTTATCAATGGAAGTGACATTTTACCTAGCTCTCTATATCCCAAAACTAAAAATGGAAGTCCACTGGATTAATCAAAAAATCATAGTTCTCTAATAAAATTATCTATAAATTATAGTTATATTTTTGTACTTTATAGTCACATTCATTTTAAGTCAGTGTTTGAATTCCTATGCTCATCTATTCATACTGTTTCTCTTGTTTTTTAGTCATTCATTATTGTCCCCTAACACGCAAATTTGATTTTTATACAGTATATTGTGAATAAAGCTTTATGATATTGTTACAATATTCTAGGCTGTGGTTGGTACTATCTTTTCCCAAAGTAGATTTAATGTTTCAGTATGATTTCCAGTTAGAGCATGAGCTGATAACTTAAATCTATTTTTGAAATGAGCTGTTTAAAGTTAGGTTACAAACGTGTGTTGGCTCATTTATTTAATTACTCATAGAACATTGAGAACATACCTCTTCCAGGGTCCTAACTGGTATATACACCAGACATTCTTAAGCTTGTTTGGCACTGAATACAATTACTCTCTCCTAACTACATGAAACTGTGAGGAAATCTCATTTTTGAGCTATAACTACTTGTCACCACTTTTAACTAATCTTACAGCCTCAAAGTTTGTATCTCAGAGAGCACTGGAGAAAGCAGCTCTCGCTTCAGTGTTTTTCTTTTCCCTCAAATCATGGCTACTCTTTTTTTTTTTCCCCCTCTCTCTTGGCATCTCTCAGATATCTATATATACATGTTTCTTTTTTATCTTATTATTTACACTGTTTACATTTATGTTATGTTTAAAAACATAAAAAAATACTGTGCCATCATTCCAAGGAATGTTGTTACAATAAAAGTTGGATGTTTAAATATTTGATGCTATTGTGACTTTTTTTTTTAAGCTCTTGGGAAACATCACAGTCTTTATCATTGAGCAAACCTTCTTTGATGTATCTGGTGACCCCTTTCTCTTTTGGACGCCAAGAGTACATTGTGTATACCTTTGTAATAAAATGTAATGAACTATTCTATAATATTTTATTTTTTGTGTGTTTTATAGTTATAAAACTCATAGCGATGAATCATATTTTTACATACAGTATTCATCACTTTGCATGACCCTGGTGTGTATGAATTTTAGTCATCACAATTTATTTAAATAAGGCCATCCCTCCAACAGCGCAGCTCAGATTTCTTTTATCTTGGCACATTAACTGTAAATAATTGCATAAAACATGAACTTTGCTACTGGATCATTAATCTATATCACTATCAGTATCAGTAACTAATCATGTCACTTCTTCCAAATTCTTCTGGAGAATGACCACTGTGCATCTGTTATTCAGTTTGTGCACAGACAGCAAGGCATATAATTGCATAGCTTCCATGTTTCCTAGTGGTAACTCTTGTGAAATTCTATAGAAATGGATTATTGAAAGAAGAAATTGGATAGTGAAAATATAGGAAAGAAACCAAATATGACATTTCTATAAGTGAAACTGGATGTCATAAGAATATTTTAAAACAGTTACAGCAAAACAAATATAGGACTTGACCTAGGTATGCATGAAATTAAGGTGTAAATTATACTGAAAAAAGTTTGATCAATATAAAAAACAGGGTAAAGCTTCTTTGACAAGTTTTAGTTTAAATTACATAAGGAACAGAAAGTAACTTATGGTTGAAATGGAATATTTGTTTCCACTTTGGAGTAAGTGTTTCCATATATATATATATCTATATATCTATATATATACACACATATATATATGTATATATATAGAGATATATAGATATAGATACACACACACACACACACAATTAGGAAGTCTTCAAAGTTTTATGTATATTTATTTATTTGCATTTCCCAAATAATGAAACATTGAACAAAGACTTACCTAGGATGCAGGAATGGCATGTGGTTCCTCTTCCATACTGTAGTTACTCTGCTGATTACTGCTTTACCATGTTCTGACAAAATCCCTTTCATATTCTTTGTATAACATTTAGCATTATTGAAACATGCATTTATTAAAAGGAGGCAGGTTTTTTAAATCAAAGATTGACCATGCTAAAATAAAGTTTAATTTTGAGAACACCTATCCATACATTTTTTTAAATTAATATATATATATATATATATATATATATATATATATATATATTTAAGAGAGAAAGCATTGGTACAGGGTGCGGGTTGGGGGTGGGGGGGAGGAGAAGGGGCAGAAGGAGAGAGAAACCCTAATCAGACCTTATGCTGAGCACAGAGCTCTGAGATCATGACCAGATCCTGGCCAAGAGTTGGACACTCAAATGACTGAGCCACCCAGACACCCCACACCTATCCATATTTCAATGAGAAAGCACAGAGTTTAAACGTTTCCATATATTATTTTTTAAATTTTCTCTGGAAGGAAGAATTTTGTTTTGTCGCTGTTTTGTACCTGACATGAAAACTCACATCTTTAAAAAAAAAATGAGTTCAAAAGATTTTGATGAAAATTACAAAGTTACTTAAAACAAACTAATAATAATGTGGTATCTTGCTTACTTCTGCTTCTATGCCAAGTAGAAAGGAAGCAGACATTAAAAGGGGGAGAAGGTGGGTGGAGGTAGGGAGGTAGTGGGAAGAGAAGGCAGGTTTTGGGTTCTGTTTGTTTGTTTTGACTTACTTGGTTAACTGACATTTTAGAATTTCAATTTAGTAGGAATATATATCTGAGTTATCTCTCTAGTCTTCAATTTAATAGCTTTATTATAGGATCATGATCATTTTAAAGACATATACCCAGATACAAGAGAGAAATAAAAGAACTTGAATGGTTGTCAAGATACGCCATTTTTTTTCGAGGACAATGATTTTATCAGTTCTTCAGTATGCTTAGGCATAAAATCACAAAAACATTTTATCCACATAAAGCTAGAGAATTTAGCATCGAGGAGGCAAGATATATATTAAAGTGACTCACTCCACAATACAGCATTTTAGCTACCTTCTTCTTAGTGCATACTGTTCCTTTATGGCCCATGACACCTACACTCTTTGGATAAATGCTTATATACTAGAAGAGGCTACTGCACTTTGCAGGACCCCATTCATTCACATCCCCTATTTCTTCCACAGCTTTGCTTTGCAAATTCACTTTCTACTGAAAAAAATAAATAAATAAAATAAAAAATAAAAATCTAAACCCACAAACAAACAACAATAACAACAAAAACAAAAGAGTGGCTTCTGCTGCCTGAAGTACATGAGGGGTCTATTGCTGACTATCTGTATTAAATTAAGTTTTCCCCATCTTTTACTACAATGATACACAATGCATTTTAGAATTAACCCTTGTCTAGTAATTTAGAAAAGACTGCATTTTGAGTCTCAGTGTCTCTTATATTTCTTTCTTGTACATAGATTATCCCTACCCTTGATAGATGATAAAATGTTTTATATTTAAGAAGAGTGACTTTAAAGTGTTTTGCAATTATAATACGATTCAATAAGATTAAAGAACAAAATAACTTTTTAAGGATGTGAGTACTTGAAAGATCACAAAATACTTGAATTCAATTGCATAAAGAACACATCTGCATGAATTTCTGAGTTATCTAAATCTGATCTTTTTTGATTCATTCTGCTATTATTATTTCTCAAAATAAACTTTTAATTTAGGTGGAGAGATCTTTCATTATTGCTCCACCTCATGGTGGTTGCTTTCTCCTTGCTTGGTTGCTTTCCCCAAAGCTTTCCATAACTTCTCTTCTATGTTCTGGTGGGAGGTGGAAAGGTGTCTGGAAATGGAGAAAAGGTGAGAGCATCTTCCTAACTGTTGATGTTTTATTACCTGGTATTTGTAGTGGCTATCTAGAAGCATTTATTTTTTTCTTTTTTTAAAATATTTTATTTATTTATTTGAGAAAGAGTGAGAGGGAGAGACAGCAGGAGCAAGGGGAGGAGCAGAAAGAGAGGGAGAAGCAGACTCCCCACTGAACAGGGAGGGCTCACACAGGGCTCAATTCCAGGACCCCCAGATCATAAATTGAGCTGAAAGTAGATGCTTAACTGACTGAGCCATTCAGGTGGCCCCAGATGCATTTACTTCATAAACATTTATAAACCTGTACATTCTTTTTGTGGATTTACTTATATTTCAATTTAAAAAATAATTACAAAGTAAAGAAATTATCAGAAAGTACAGACATTTAGTAGGGTGATGCCGTAAAAGTGGTCCAGAATACAAATTATTACTTAAAGGAACTGTGAAGAATTGGAAGGTTTTAAGATCTCTATTTAAAATGTAAAACTAATTCAGAAGATAAAAAAATTCTGGAAATTGATAGTATGATGGTTACACAGCATTGTGAATGTACTTAATACCACTGAATCATACACTTTAAGATGAGTAAAAGAGTAAATTAAAAAAAAAATTTAAAACTATTAATTCAAGGATCTAGAGATGTGTTCATACTGTACACAATAAAATGTTTTCAATGATTTAATTTTTATTTACAATAGACTAATATTAGTTATTTTAGCATAAATAGCTGCTGGTAAGAATTCCCTAGTATATAAGGGGAATAAATGTGAAATGTGCAGTTACATATAAACTTTGAAGTTTATTTTATTCATCTGGCTTTGCTTTTACCTACATAGGGAAGGAAAAATAATTTCCCTTTACTCTTCTAGGTTCTTGGCTGAGAAATGGGTCTCAATATAATATTAATATTATATATTAATAAAATAATAATAATACCAGATTAACAGGAGAAAGACAAACAGAAGTTTAATAACTTGTTAACTGAACTTAACAGTCTTCAGTGTGTGGTCACATAACTTGGCCTTGTCTTTCAGTTGGTGACAAACCACTGAAGGTTTGATAGTGTGTTTAAGGTTGTGGCCTGGGCCATTTTGGGGAGTTACTCAGTTTTCCTGGGTCTCTCCCATGTATAAACAAGGTATACATATTATTAAACTTCTGTTTGTTTTCTCCTGTTAATCTGTTTTATGTCAACTTAATTACTGAACCAGCAAAGAACCTACAGGGAAGAAAGGAAAACTTTCCCATCCCTACAATAGCATCTGGCATGTTGTTCAAATATAGTGGTACTAATTACCTCTTCACTGTAGCAATAAATAACAATAGTTCAACAGAGTAAATTTTAAAGGTCTGATTGGTTTCAATGAACGATTCATAAGTGGGCAGCATCCCATCAAGTGAGTAGAAAGGAACCCCAAAGAGATACATACAGAAAGGGAAATGTTTTTAAACAGAGGGCAAGGAAGTCATAAACAACCAAACAAAAAACCAAAAACCAAAAACCAAATAAACAAAAAACCACCAAACCCCACCCCCCCCAAAAAAAAACAAACCAAAAACAAACAAACAAACAAACAAAAAACAGTATTATATCAGGCAAGGTCATTTCCTTTTGAGGACAAAAGTTATTAGCTACCTCACTGGTGCTGACTAGGATATTCTAGACTGACTAACATTACATTCCTGAGGAAAGTTGCAACTGCAATTAGATTAGATATTAAGCCCTGGTTTGGTGACAATGGGCCTAGCACAAGTGACTCTTTTTGTGGCTATGGTTTTCTTTTTAATAAGTCCCCACTTTCGTTCAGACCCTTAGCTTGACGTGGAGGTGTGAACAAACTTGAAGGCATCATTCTCACTCTCATCTGTCACTGGCAGATTTTGTTATTTCCTTTTGTGGTATCCATAGGTCATGATGTTTTTGCTTAACCCCTGTGGCATTGACAGGTCACAGCTCCAGACTAATCATGTTTAAATCTGTTATTCTCTTCACATCTTTTCTGACATTCTAGTCCTAGGGAGATCATTTGCTTCATGGTTAGTGGCTGCAAATGTACACTGAAAGCTTTTGAGAAAATAAAAGACACCAGGAAGATTATTATGATTATAGTAAGCAGGGTTTATCAACATTTGGAGTGCGCTTTGAGGCCATGGTCCCCAAGACCCAAACCACGTAAAATCAAGTAAGTCAAAAAAAGACCGCACTGAAGAAATCACCTTTTAAAGCCAAGTGGTTTGCTCAGTGATCATGTGTAATGGAGTTTCAACTTCCGGGAAGTGTTAATCCAGATACAGCAGGTGGTGTCAGCCACAGAACAGACATCTCCTTGCTCAGCTAAAAGATAATCAAGGATGATCCTGTTATTAAGGACAACCATGGCCAGAGCATCTAAGGAATTTTTTTTTTTTTTTTTTTTTGGTGGGGGGTGAGCTACTGCCTTAGCAAAGGATTCTGCAAAACTTCTAGAGTTATGGAGAGGTCTCTGATCATATTCTCACTTATATTTACTTCTAATCTGGAAGGTATGACCCTGCCAAAGGAAGTGAATCCTGAGTCATGAATGTTTTCTAGTAGATCCTTCCTAATTGGATAAATCCAAGGGATTTGGACAATGAGGCAGCTTAATTCATTTGTGGAAAGTTAGGTGCATTGTTAAGTAACTTAAGAGGCATTGCCTGGCAATGTGCCAGCTATCTGGGCTTTCACAGGTCCAGGGGGAATGATGAACACCACCACAGACAAACCCTGTTGGTTACAAACAATTCCCATTAAGAAGGTACTATTAGGGGTGCCTGGATGGCTCAGTGGGTTAAAGCCTCTGCCTTCAGCTCAGGTCATGATCCCAGGGTCCTGGGATTGAGCCCCACATCGGGCTTTCTGCTCAGCAGAGAGCCTGCTTCCTCCTCTCTTTCTCTCTCTGCCTGCCTCTCTGACTACTTGTGATCCCTCTCTGTCAAATAAATAAATAAAATCTTAAAAAAAAAAGAAGAAGAAGGTACTATTAATGTGTTCATTTGCAGGGATTTCTGTGTTTATCCATTCAAGTTAGGGTCAGTCAATTTTTCAGCATACATGGGAAGAAAATGTCCTAATCTGGACTAAAGACTTGTTCTAAATACTTTGCAAATATGGTTACTGCTGGTGAGTTACTTAGTGAGGCGGGAAAGTGCTAATCTAGATATTCATGGTAATGAGGGGGTGCAAAAATACTAAAATTTATATAGATATTTGAGTAAGTATGGTTATCACTGGAGAAGGGAAGAACAAGACACTAAATGTTCTGGTTGCACAAAATGGCCATGGTAAGAGACTGCCAAGGAGGGTCGACATATAGTTTGTAGTGACATTGGATATAGAAGAGAAATTGGTCACAAGAAGGACCAGAGGGTCTTTAGCATTATGGATAGATTAGATATCTTGGTGACAAATCCAGCAGTTTGAAATTTTACCCTCCTTAACAGTGGCCTGGGAGATTTAGGTGGACGTGTTATTTTTCTAGACTAATACTGGACTAAAGGAAAAGAAGGGAAAAAAACCAAACACACACACACACACACACACACACACAAAAACAAGTTTTCATGCCCTATGAATGTGTAAAGTCTTGATCTGGCATCTTGTGTGAAAGCAGTCTACTTCCATGTCAGCTACTTCTCTTCCTTGTCCGTTTGATTCAAAGGTCTCCAGCATCTTCAGCAATAGTTATCAAGAGGAATCTTCTTTAGCTATGAGATGCGTACCCCAAGGCTCAATACCTTCTTGTTTTTCAGGAGTGTCAGTGGTCAGGAGCACTTGGTAAGTTCCCTTCTAATAGAGTTCCAAGGTTATTTTCCTCTGATAAATTTCCAGAATACTCAGTCATCAGCTCCAGGGTTGGACCAACAGGATCCTTTCAACTGGAAGTCTTCTTTAACCTGTCATGAATGTCATGATGACAGGCTGCAGCGTAAGTCATTAAAGATTTAAGTGTCTGCTCACATTAGCATGAAACAACAGGAGTCACCAGAAATTTGTATACCAATAGACATTGGTCTACTCGTGACTATTTCATTAGAGTGGTTTTATGTTTCCCAAAGAGGGATTATGAACAGTCAGCAAGATGATAGAGAATACCTTAGGCCAAGGGAGTCTAGTAGTTTCTGCAAGTTGAGATTTTTTGTTTGAGGATCTCATTAATTCTTTCAGCCTTGTCTGATGATTGAGGGTGAGAAGGACAGTGATAATTCCAAGAAGTTTGCAAGATTTTCATTAAGGCTTATGTAATTTGTCCCATAAAGTTGGTGTCTCAATCACTGGAGATTGTGGAAGGAATATCCCAAGTGGGAAACATGTTTTCTAATAGTTTCTTTGCCACTGTGGGGACATCAGCATTGTGGAAGGGGAAGGCTTTGATCCACCCGAAATACACTTCTACAATAACAAGTGCATATTGATAACCCATACCAAGTGGTAGTTGAATGAAGTCCAGCTGCTGGTGGTCAAAAGATCCACAACAAGGATGTCTGAAATGTTTGGGGACAAAAAGTAGTTTTCTAGGATTATGGACCCAAAAGGTTAGACATGGGTGGTAGACTGTTTTTGCAATTTTATAGAAGTCTCCTTACTCATGTCTATTCAAAATTTGATTCATCTTAAATGCATGATGGTGGGTAAAGAAACGCCAAAACAAAACAAAACAACAACAACAACAAAACAAAAACAAAAAAAAAAGGGGGGGGGGTTAACAGGGATTTGGGAAGAACCAAGAAGCTATCTTGGGTTTCCATAGTCCAGCTGCTTATATAATTTCCGACCATTTAATTTCTCTGATTCAGGAGCACATTGTTGCCATGTCACAAGGGCGTCAACATGGCGAAAGTGTAGCAATTAATTTTTGCAAAACAGATGGATTCCATACACCTGGCATTCCCATGGTACTCAGATTTAATCCTTTGAGTGTGAGCTTCAGTTTTGATCGCAGCAATTTGAGCATAGCAAGAAGGTTTGCTTGTTGTCCATTTTCAACTGGGGTTCCAGAGCATGTAAGAAAAATCCTTTGCATGGACAGCATCCCCAAATCATGGATGACCCGAAAGACATACTAGATGACAATGTAAATGTTAACAGTTTATCCTTCTGATAACTGACTCAGGTAAGGGCCTGGAACTCTATTGGTGGGAGGTTTCCCCTTGCAAGTAGCTCATACTGGGTAGTAATACCATAACTAGATTGGAAACTCGCTTTATTATTTTGACAGTATGACTCATCAACAAACGAGATTAAATCAGGGTTAGTTAAAAGAGTGTCTCGTAAATCAGGACACCTTGTCAGAAAATGGGGTAGCAAAAGGGATGCAGCCAATGGAGCTCAGCCCTTATCCAGCAGAAACAGCAGTGTAGCAGGATTAAGAATGCTGCAATGTTTAAGATGTAGATTAGCTGAGGGAGGAGTCAAGATGGCGGAGAAGTAGCAGGCTGAGACTACTTCAGGTAGCAGGAGATCAGCTAGATAGCTTATCTAAAGATTGCAAAGACCTACAAATCCAATGGGAGATCGAAGAGAAGAAGAACAGCAATTCTAGAAACAGAAAATCAACCACTTTCTGAAAGGTAGGACTGGCGGAGAAGTGAATCCAAAGCGACGGGAAGATAGACCACGGGGGGAGGGGCCGGCTCCCGGCAAGCGTCGGAGCAACGGAGCACAAAATCAGGACTTTTAAAAGTCTGATCCGCTGAGGGACATCGCTCCAGAGGCTAAACCAGGGTGAAGCCCACGCGGGGTCAGTGTGGCCTCAGGTCCCGCAGGGTCACAGAAGGATCGGGAGTGTCTGAGTGTCGCAGAGCTTGCAGGTATTAGAACGGGGAAGCCGGCTACAGAGACAGAGCCGAGGAGTGACTCTCAGTTCGGGGTTACCTTGAACTGGTTGCAGGCTCGGTCAGCTCGGAGTGAGGACGGAGACAGGGTGACGGGAGTAATTGGGCGCTGTTCTCTGAGGGCGCACTGAGGAGCGGGGCCCCGGGCTCTCGGCTCCTCCAGGCCGGAGACTGGGAGGCCGCCATCTTCATTCCCGTCCTCCGGACTCTACGGAAAGCGCTCAGGGAACAAAAGCTCCCGAAAGCAAACCCGAGCGGATTTCTCAGCCCGGCCCCTGGTAAGGGCGGTGCAACTCCGCCTGGGGCAAAGACACTTGAGAATCACTACAACAGGCCCCTCCCCCAGAAGATCAACAAGAAACCCAGCCAGGACAAAGTTCACTTACGAGGAGTGCAGTTTCAATACCAAGGAGAGCAGCGGAATTCCAGAGGAGGAGAAAGCAAAGCACGGAACTCATGGCTTTCTCCCCATGATTCTTTAGCCATGAAGTTAATTTTTTTTTCTTCTTCAATTATTTTTCTCTTCTTCTGCTAAATTTTTTTAACTTTTACCCTTTTCTTTTTTAACGTTGTTTAACTAGTTTATCTAATATATATATATATATATATATATATTTTTTTTTTTTTTTTTTTTTTTTTTTTATATTATTTTTTTTTTTTGCTTTCTGAACCTCTTTTTATCCCCTTACCCCCCCTCACGATTTGGGATCTCTTCTGATTTGGCCAAAGCATATTTTCCTGGGGTTGTTGCCACACTTTTAGTATTTTACTTGTTCCTCCATATACTCTTATCTGGACAAAATGACAAGGCGGAAAAATTCACCACAAAAAAAAGAACAAGAGGCAGTACCGAAGGCTAGGGACCTAATCAATACAGACATTGGTAATATGTCAGATCTAGAATTCAGAATGACGATTCTAAAGGTTCTAGCTGGGCTCGAAAAAGGCATGGAAGATATTAGAGAAACCCTCTCAGAAGATATAAAAGCCCTTTCTGGAGAAATAAAAGAATTAAAATCTAATCAAGTTGAAATCAAAAAAGCTATTAATGAGGTGCAGTCAAAAAATGGAGGCTCTCACTGCTGGGATAAATGATGCAGAAGAAAGAATTAGCGATATAGAAGACCAAATGACAGAGAATAAAGAAGCTCAGCAAAAGAGGGACAAACAGCTACTGGACCACGAGGGCAGAATTCGAGAGATAAGTGACACCATAAGACGAAACAACATTAGAATAATTGGGATTCCAGAAGAAGAAGAAAGAGAGAGGGGAGCAGAAGGTATATTGGAGAGAATTATTGGAGAGAATTTCCCCAATATGGCAAAGGGAACAACCATCAAAATCCAGGAGGTGCAGAGAACCCCACTCAAAATCAATAAGAATAGGTCCACACCCCGTCACCTAATAGTCAAATTTACAAGTCTTAGTGAAAAAGAGAAAATCCTGAAAGCAGCCCGGGAGAAGTCTGTAACATACAATGGTAAAAATATTAGATTGGCAGCAGACTTATCCACAGAGACCTGGCAGGCCAGAAAGAGCTAGCATGATATATTCAGAGTACTAAACGAGAAAAACATGCAGCCAAGAATACTATATCCAGCTAGGCTATCATTGAAAATAGAAGGAGAGATTAAAAGCTTCCAGGACAAACAACAACTGAAAGAATTTGCAAACACCAAACCAGCTCTACAGGAAATATTGAAAGGGGTCCTCTAAGCAAAGAGAGAGCCTAAAAGTAGTAGATCAGAAAGGAACAGAAACAAAATACAATAACAGTCACCTTACAGGCAATACAATGGCACTAAATTCATATCTCTCAATAGTTACCCTGAATGTTAATGGGCTAAATGCCCCAGTCAAAAGACACAGGGTATCAGAATGGATAAAAAAACAAAACCCATCTATATGTTGCCTACAAGAAACTCATTTTAAACCCGAAGACACCTTCAGATTTAAAGTGAGGGGGTGGAAAAGAATTTACCATGCTAATGGACATCAGAAGAAAGCAGGAGTGGCAATCCTTATATCAGATCAATTAGATTTTAAGCCAAAGACTATAATAAGAGATGACGAAGGACACTACATCATACTCAAAGGATCTGTCCAACAAGAAGATCTAACAATTGTAAATATCTATGCCCGTAATGTGGTAGCAGACAACTATATAAACCAATTAATAACAAAATCAAAGAAACACATCGACAATCATACAATAATAGTAGGGGACTTTAACACTCCCCTCACTGAAATGGACAGATCATCCAAGCAAAAGATCAACAAGGAAATCAAGGCCTTAAATGACATACTGGACCAGATGGATATCACAGATATATTCAGAACATTTCATCCCAAAGCAACAGAATACACATTCTTCTCTAGTGCTCATGAAACATTCTCCAGAATAGATCACATCCTGGGTCCTAAATCAGGTCTCGACTGGTATCAAAAGATTGGGATCATTCCCTGCATATTTTCAGACCACAATGCTCTGAAGCTAGAACTCAATCACAAGAGGAAATTTGGAAAGAACCCAAATACATGGAGACTAAACAGCATCCTTCTAAAGAATGAATGGGTGAACCAGGAAATTAAAGAAGATTTGAAAAAATTCATGGAAACAAATGATAATGAAAATACAACGGTTCAAAGTCTGTGGGACACAACAAAGGCAGTCCTGAGAGGAAAATATAGAGCGGTACAAGCCTTTCTCAAGAAACAAGAAAGGTCTCAAGTACACAACCTAACCCTACACCTAAAGGTGCTGGAGAAAGAACAAGAAAGAAACCCTAAACCCAGCAGAAGAGAAATCATAAAGATCAGAGCAGAAATCAATGAAATAGAAACCAAAAAAGCAATAGAACAAACCAACGAAACTAGGAGCTGGTTCTTTGAAAGAATTAATAAGATCGATAAACCCCTGGCCAGACTTATCAAAAAGAAAAGAGAAAGGACCCAAATAAATAAGACCATGAATGAAAGAGGAGAGATCACAACTAACACCAAAGAAATACAGACAATTATAAGAACATATTATGAGCAACTCTATGCCAACAAATTTGACAATCTGGAAGAAATGGATGCATTCCTAGAGACATATAATCTACCACAACTGAACCAGGAAGAAATAGAAAGCCTGAACAGACCCATAACCAGTAAAGAGATTGAAACAGTCATCAAAAATCTCCAAACAAACAAAAGCCCTGGGCCGGACGGCTTCCCGGGGGAATTCTACCAAACATTTAAAGAAGAACTAATTCCTATTCTCCTGAGACTGTTCCAAAGAATAGAAATGGAAGGAAAACTTCCAAACTCCTTTTATGAGGCCAGCATCACCTTGATCCCAAAACCAGACAAGGATCCCATCAAAAAAGAGAACTACAGACCAATATCCTTGATAAACACAGATGCAAAAATTCTCACCAAAATACTAGCCAATAGGATTCAACAGTACATTAAAAGGATTATTCACCACGACCAAGTGGGATTTATTCCAGGGCTGCAAGGTTGGTTCAACATCCGCAAATCAATCAATGTGATACAACACATTAATAAAAGAAAGAACAAGAACCATATGATACTCTCCATAGATGCTGAAAAAGCATTTGACAAAGTACAGCATCCCTTCCTGATCAAAACTCTTCAAAGTGTAGGGATAGAGGGCACATACCTCAATATTATCAAAGCCATCTATGAAAAACCCATCGCAAATATCATTCTCAATGGAGAAAAACTGAAAGCTTTTCCGCTAAGGTCAGGAATATGGTAGGGATGTCCGTTATCACCACTGCTATTCAACATAGTACTAGAAGACCTAGCCTCAGCAATCAGACAACAAAAGGAAATTAAAGGCATCCAAATCAGCAAAGAAGAAGTCAAACTCTCATTCTTCGCAGATGATATGATACTATATGTGGAAAACCCAAAAGACTCCACTCCAAAACTGCTTGAACTTGTACAGGAATTCAGCAAAGTGGCAGGATATAAAATCAATGCACAGAAATCAGTCGCATTTCTCTACACCAACAACAAGACAGAAGAAAGAGAAATTAAGGAGTCAATCCCATTTACAGTTGCACCCAAAACTATAAGATACCTATGAATAAACCTAACCAAAGAGACTAAGAATCTATACTCAGAAAACTATAAAGTTCTCATGAAAGACATTGAGGAAGACACAAAGAAATGGAAAAATGTTCCATGCTCCTGGATTGGAAGAATAAATATTGTGAAAATGTCTATGCTACCTAAAGCAATCTACACATTTAATGCAATTCCTATCAAAGTACCATCCATTTTTTTCAAAGAAATGGAACAAATAATCCTAAAATTTATATGGAACCAGAAAAGACCACGAATAGCCAAAGGAATATTGAAAAAGAAAGCCGAAGTTGGTGGCATCACAATTCCGGACTTCAAGCTCTATTACAAAGCTGTCATCATCAAGACAGCATGGTACTGGCACAAAAACAGACACATAGATCAATAGAACAGAATAGAGAGCCCAGAAATAGACCCTCAACTCTATGGTCAACTAATCTTTGACAAAGCAGGAAAGAATGTCCAATGGAAAAAAGACAGCCTCTTCAATAAATGGTGTTGGGAAAATTGGATAGCCACATGCAGAAAAATGAAATTGGATCATTTCCTTACACCACACACGAAAATAGACTCAAAATGGATGAAGGACCTCAATGTGAGAAAAGAATCCATCAAAATCCTTGAGGAGAACACAGGCAGCAACCTCTTCGACCTCAGCCGCAGCAACATCTTCCTAGGAACATCGCCAAAGGCAAGGGAAGCAAGGGCAAAAATGAACTATTTGGATTTTATCAAGATCAAAAGCTTTTGCACAGTAAAGGAAACAGTTCACAAAACCAAAAGACAACTGACAGAATGGGAGAAGATATTTGCAAACGACATATCAGATAAAGGGCTAGTGTCCAGAATCTATAAAGAACTTAGCAAACTCAACACCCAAAGAACAAATAATCCCATCAAGAAATGGGCAGAAGACATGAACAGACATTTCTGCAAAGAAGACATCCAGATGGCCAACAGACACATGAAAAAGTGCTCCACATCACTTGGCATCAGGGAAATACAAATCAAAACCACAATGAGATACCACCTCACACCAGTCAGAATGGCTAAAATTAACAAGTCCGGAAATGACAGATGCTGGTGAGGATGCGGAGAAAGGGGAACCCTCCTACACTGTTGGTGGGAATGCAAGCTGGTGCAACCACTCTGGAAAACAGCATGGAGGTTCCTCAAAATGTTGAAAATAGAACTACCCTATGACCCAGCAATTGCACTGCTGTGTATTTACCCTAAAGATACAAATGTAGTGATCCGAAGGGGCACGTGCACCCGAATGTTTATAGCAGCAATGTCTACAATAGCCAAACTATGGAAAGAACCTAGATGTCCATCCACAGACGAATGGATAAAGAAGATGTGGTATATATACACAATGGAATACTATGCAGCCATCAAAAGAAATGAAATCTTGCCATTTGCGACGACGTGGATGGAACTAGAGGGTATCATGCTTAGCGAAATAAGTCAATCAGAGAAAGACAACTATCATATGATCTCCCTGATATGAGGGAGAGGAGATGCAATATGGGGGGTTAAGGGGGTAGGAGAAGAGTAAATGAATCAAGATGGGATTGGGAGGGAGATAAACCATAAATGACTCTTAATCTTACAAAACAAACTGAGGGTTGCTGGGGGGAGGGGGGTTGGGAGAAGGGGGTGGGGTTATGGACATTGGGGAGGGTATGTGCTATGATGAGTGCTGTGAAGTGTGTAAACCTGGCAATTCACAGACCTGTACCCCTCGGGAAAAAAAATATATGTTTATAAAAAATAAAATTAAAAAAAAAAAAGTAAAGATGTAAATTAGGTGACAAAATCAGAAGGATCTCATGGGAAGTTAGTCTGCATGCGGAGAAATGCTGAGTCAACTCAGAGTTAAGAAGACTTTATACAGCTTATAGAATTTGTAAATAAACGTCATTTGCTAGGGTTAAATCTGCTGAGATTTCTACTGATTTTGTAACTGCAGCTATAGCCTTAAGACAAGTGGTTTAGGTACAAGCAACTGAATCAAGTTGTACCCTTTAATAGGAAACAGGCCTATGTTTATTACCATGTTCTTGTGTGAACATTCCGAGGGCTAGGTTATCTCTTTCATGCACATACAAAAGTTTGTGAAAAGTTTTGAGGAGTTGTGTAGCCCTAGAGCAGGTAGTTTCTGCAGTGCTTGTTTGTTTTTTTTTTTTTTTTCCTTAAAAAAAAAAAAAAAAAAAAAAAAGTGGCTTGCCAGTGTTTATCTTCCCAAGTGACCAAAACTTTGGTTCATGGAGTGGGGAAGTCAGTGGAGAAAATTGAGTCTGCAATAACCAGCCATACCCAGAAATCCACAAAGTTGTCACTTAGTTGAAGGCCTAGGAAATTTCTGGGATTAGCTGAATCTTTTTTTGGAGATAGAGGGACTCCTTCACCCTTAGATTATAACCTAGGTAATGAACAGTGCCTAAAGATAATTATAATTTTTCCTTTTTGTTAGGGACCATATGTTACTTTTCAGCTAACTGTTGTAGCAAACAAGAGGAATCTTTTGTGGATGCCTCTTTAGGAACTGAGCATAGCAAGAGGTTGTTTACATATTGTGAAAGGTTTGATTTCTCAGGAAGCTAAAGGGTGCGTAAATCTCTGTGAAGTACTTGGGAGAAATAAGAAGAGCCCTCGGTGAATACTTGAGGTGTAACAGTCAGGGTATATTGTTGATTGTTCTAAATAAAAGCAAATAGATACTGGCTGTTAGAGTCTACCCGGGTTGCTAACAAAAGCTGAGAAGAGGTCTATAATAGTGAACCATTTCAGTCTGGTGAAACTTGCAACAAAAGGGTCTTCAGGTTTGGAACAACTAAGAAATGGGAAATAAGTATCTAGTTAATGACTCTCAAACCCTGAACAAATTGCCAGCCCCTCCCATTAGGTTTTTGGATTGGTAAAATCAGTGTATTTCAGGGGCTGGTGCAGGGAATGATTAGCCCCTGAGTGATTAAGTCTTCTACTATGGGAGTGAAGCTTTGTATGGTCTCGGGCTTTAGTGGATATTGAGGCAATTTAGGAAAAGCTTTAGTCACATCTATTGAATCTTTATAGGCTCTGTACTTTTTCATTCTTCCACTGTCAGTATTAGAGGCAGCCTGCAGATTTTCAGGCACATTGATTAAATTAGGGACTTTGGTTGGAATTCTATTTCTTCTATATCAAAAGCAGAATGTAAAGAACATAAAAAACCAGGTTGGTTGGTTGGTCAGGAAATTCTAAGGCGAGGTCTCTATTGGTAGCAAAATGTCCTTTAACTTTAGAAAGGATATCTCTACCCAATAGATTGAAAAGGACTGTATCTCATAGCAAAAGGGAATGTTTTTTTTAATAAAAGGTCCCAGAGTCATTTGTACAGGTTGAAACAGAAATTCTGTCTGAGCTTTACTGGATACTGCCAACATGGAATACTTTTTTTTCTTTCTTTTTCCGCCCCCCACCCTCCAAGAGATTTGTTTTCTTCTGAGAAAACAGGTTAAATAGAAAGCATAGCTCTAGTATCAACTAATACTTGGCAAGGTTTCCCATTAATTTCAAATTTAATTTCCTCTTGAGTGTTTAAGGAAATCATTGGTAGTTTACTGGAGACTCCTTGGAGTCATCAAGTCTGGGAGGTCCCCATATGGAGGGGCTACCTTGAGGGTAGAGATGGGAGCAATCAAGTTGAAGAATTTGCATAGGACCTTTGAAGACAATCTTTCTTGTCCCTGTTGATTACAAGTGAAATGTTGACTTTTGGGCCAATGCTTTTATGATAGAACTCTAAGAAGGTACATTGTAAAAGGCACAGGTATTATTGGAGGACTCTAGCCTTGGTGTTGTTGTGGCTGCAAGGCTAATAGCATAGCAGATTTTTTTTTGAAGTCTTGCTCCAGGTTATTTCAAAGTGCCCAGCTATGACCATGTGCTCAGTCAGAGGGTTGGCTTCTCATCCTATTTTCTGCCTTTTTATTAATCCATTAATCTCAGGTTATAATCCATTTACAAAAAGAATAGCTACAGCAAGTTTGGTGACCTTATTTATTGTATGGAACCTGGAATACCATCAGAAGAGGACTTCCAAGTCTCTTAAAGTCTGCTACAGATTCATTTTTCTTTCGTTTGCATGTTTGTATAATAAACCAATGACTCAGTAAGGGCAGAAAAAACCCTAAGAATAGACTGTAAAAGTTCAGTAGTTATTTCTTAAGCTCTTTCTGATCTGTAAGGGGAGCACATTGAGGATCAAGGATCTCAAATATCATCCTCAAGATTTTGCCATTTTGGCTTCTTGTATCTATTTTTGAGCTTCACTAGGTCCTACCAATATGTGCACTACTGATAACAAATCTGACAGCCAGGGTCATAGACCCCAATAATTATTCTAAAAACTTCAAAAAAAAAAAAAGCCAAACTTTTGGGGATCCTCCCTAGGATTAGGAAATTCTTGAACTCTGACTCTGAGTTCAGTCTTTTATCAAAGGGTGAAATATACATCAGGAGTTTTGTCTGCAACCTTGGGTAGTTTTATTTTTAAATATTTTAAAAAGTAACTTAAATAATCTCTTCAGAGTAGAAAGGCATTTCAAACAGAGAATTAGTAAAATGTTAGTACTCACTAAAGAAAAGGGGAGCAGTAGGAGTCACATCAGTTATATAGTCTTTTGTTTTAGTTATCTCCTATGTCTTTACTTTTAAACTTGTCTTTTAATAAAGCTGTCTTGGAGTCTTGAAGTCTTTTGGAAGTTTTGGCATATAAGTTAAAATAGTTATCTTACTCTGTTTATTTAACTTGGGGACACTTGTTTTCAAGTATGCTTCTTAAATGAATGGCATTGTGTAACTGGAACATGCCCCATATTGGCCATTGCAATTCTAGGTTGTTTTTAGTAGGATTTTGTCATTTTTTAAGGTATCAACAGCTACCAGGACTATAGGTCCAAAACAGGGGTGTCAGAAGATGGTATGCTTAATTCTTTGGAATTAAAGATCCCATTTCTTTTAGCTAGCCTTTATCTACACAAAACAAGAAAAACAAACATGTGCTTCTTAATGTCTTAGCAGTAACCAAGTGATATTACTGCATTCTAGCCACTAGCCAAGAGAAACCCCTGTGTACACATCCAATAATTCCCACTATGGAACCTGGGACTGGGGAATGGATCGAAAGACCAAATTTAACAAATGGGTACTGCAATCTGATTTCAAACAAATGGGGTACTGCAGCTGCCATCAGTAGTTCCTAACATGGAATCTGCAGAAGGATTCCAAACAAATGTGGAACTGCAGCCAGCAGGTTGCAACATGGAGTCTGTGTTTGGAACCAATGACCAAAATTTCCACATAAATGGAGAACTCTGATCCAAATTATCAGCATTTCCCATTATGGAACTAGTGATTCTAGACAAATGGGGAACTGACTCAAAACCCAATTAGATTGGGGGCTCAACACAAAGAGAATGGAGCTCAGAACTGAGAGGAACTTAACTACATCCCTCAAAGATGGTAAGAAAGGCAGTGAACTCAAAAGAGGTTCATGGGTGCCAGGTCTGTGTTTCTCATTGTCCCTGAATATTATCTGAAGTTTGCTTCTGATTCCAGTGCCACTGCCACCAAATCTGTTAAATATATATATATATATATATATATATATATATATATATATAAAATCTGTTTCTAGGTAAAGTGAAGAATCTTTAAAAATAGGTATCATGTCTGTTTTTTTCATCTTCATATACATATGTCTAGAAAAGTTTTTAGAACATTATCCAGAACGAGTATAGAACATAGAAGTTGCTTAAGATATAATGAAACAATTTATTTATAGCATAAAATATTTTAGATCAGACTATCCATATCTTTTTTCATGACTACATAAAATAGATCAAAAAGGAACTGGCCACAAGGGAAAAGCATTCTATGAACCAAACAGAGTGAGAAAGTACGATGTAATTTCAATTTGATTATAAAGAACTGTTAAAGTATTTTTGAATGTTTTTCTTTCTTATAATATGGAAATTTCTAATGTATATAATAATATCTTATACTTTTCATCCACTAAGGGAAAAGGAAATGTGAACATTTTTCTTTCTTTCTTTTTCTTTCTTCTTTTAAGATTTATTTATTTTAGAGAAGGAGAGACACAGAGAGTGAGAAAACAAGTGGGATGAGGAGCAGAGGGAGAGAATCTTCAAGCAGATTCTCCACTGAGTTCAAAGCTCATTGGGGGTTGGGAGGTTGGGGGGGCTCCATCTCATGACTTATGAGATAACAACCTAAACTGAAATCAGGAGTTGGACACAACCAACCAAGTCATCAGGTGCCCCGAAATGTGAACATTTCTAATGCATATAATATTTAATATTTTCATCTATTTAAGAGAAAAAATTATTTTCATGTGGAGCTTAGTATGGATGTACCTAAAATTGTTCACCATGGAGGTACACATTTTTAAGCTTTATCATTAAAGTTTTTTTATTTAATTATCACAACCTTTTGGGGCTGTAGTATTTAAAAAAGGTAACATTTATGAGAAATATAAACATCAAAGAGGCCACATGCCTATGTTGCAATCCCTCCCAGTGTGAATAAATGGTGCTGGAATCTGAATCCGGTTAGATTTAGCTGTAAATCTAATTTTGTTTTTTTTGTTTGTTTGTTTTTTTATTTTTCTTGTTTTAAAACTGGCAGAACTGAGATGGAGAGATATAACCACACATTAAAAAAAAGACAAAAAAAATTGACAGGTAAGAGAAGCAACTAAAATTAATTTTGTGTATACTGTGTTCAAACTTGAGTCATTTCATTCTTAAAAAAAATGAGGTATATATTATTTACCTAAGTTAGAGCTATAAAAACTGTGATTCAAAGGTCAATTTAATTTAGGCCATCCTCATAAATCGCAGGAAAGAAAAGATGTGCATACAAATCTCTTTGACGTTAACACTAACAATCTTAGGTCAGCATATCATGGGGGAATGATGAAACATGAATAGATATTAGTTCAAAGTTTGCCCAAAATATTCTTCACAGAAAAAGGGTATTGCAAAAAGAGTAGAGAAAAATGCCCTATTTGGAAGTAATTGCTAGTTTCCATTTCTGGACTAAATAGAGAGTTAAACAGATTCAAAATGCATACATAAGATTAACATCTAAACAGTATATTGATACCTTTACTGACATTGAATTAAGACCTGATTCTTGATAATAATGATTCCTTCATGGTTGTGAAATGTCATTGTTGAAGATACACTGAACCACAGAACACTTAAAAGCAAGTATGTATTTTGGAAATGTTTGACCAAAGGAAATAAAGTTGAGAAAATATTTTTTTTTCATAATTTACTAGGTTTATTAGCAAGAACATAAAGTATTTATTTCTAATTTTTGCTATCTGTAAATATTGTTATATTAATTTAAAATTGCATTATTCAAATCCAAATGGAATTATATTTAAGAAAATGTTTTAAATGTTAAGTTTTCTGGATCCCATTAATTAAAAGACAAACAAACTCTGTTTTATTTCCAAAGGTACAAAGATATAACTAGTTGCATCACAAGTAACCTTCAATGATAGCTCATCTTAGCAACACAACGATTCAAAAGGAGAGTTTATGGCTACTCTAATTTATATACTGTGGAATGAAATGTCACAGAGGGACATTTTAAGATGAAAATCAGTCATTTTAAATTCTTACTATTTTTGAAGGGATTGAAGACTAATAAAGATATATTTTAAAGTAAAACTGACAAATATAATATTGAAATCAAACCCATAACATAAAAGCAAATATTTTGAACAGCTCTTTTAAAAAGTTGTGTTTTTGATTATATAGTTAAGTTATTCATATGAATAAACAAAAGCAGTCTTCATAAATGTGTAATGCCAACTTTTCTCCCAGATATATTTCCTCCTTTGAAAATCCAAAATGAAAAGTCATATTAAACTTCCTACCTCCTCTACTTTGAGACCACATTAACATAATCGTAAAAAATTAAAGAATGGGGGCACCTGGGTGGCTCAGTGAACCGGTTAAACCTCTGCCTTCGGCTCAGGTCATGATCTCAGGGTCCGGGGATCGAGTCCCACATCGGGCTCTCTGCTCAGCAGGGAGCCTGCTTCCTCCTCTCTCTCTGCCTGCCTCTCCGCTTACTTGTGATCTCTGTCTGTCAAATAAATAAATAAAATCTTTTAAAAAAATTAAAGAATGTGTGAAATCACAGTGAGGAAGATGATATGGGGATATTTCAATGTATTTCTAGGACATGCTAAGAATATAAACAAATGTTAATTTATGAAACATTTGTAGTTTTCCTAGGCTCTTGAAGTGTAGAGGGAACTGAGCTATTCAGCAGGACCATATTGAGAGAGGTTTTCAGTCTCAGGGGCCCAAACATGGCATCCAGCTTTTGTCTAAGACCATTTGAAATTCTGCATTTAAAAAAGAGAATCCTTTTTCTCTCTCTTAAAGCCTCTTCCACATTTTCACATTGAGTTGCTAACAAGTTGTTATTTAGAGACATAAAACTGATAGAATACTCTCTTGAGAAATGGAACAAAGGCTTTGTGAGAATAATTACAACTAATACAGATGATATAGCTTTTAGGGATAGCCAGGAGTAACATACAATTCAACCATAATATGCATAATACTGTGCAATACACCTCAAAGTGTAGCTGGCCAATTGACATTCTTTCAATATTCCTGACAATGACATTCTTACATATTCCTCCCATGGAGTCTCTGCATTGTGTTATTATGAACAATAAATACATATTACCAGTGTATTAAGAAAAACATGGGAAACATTAAAAGAAGCCAAATACATGGAAACCAGGGATCTGATCCCAGACAGTGAGCTAATACAGATAATTGAAGATAACATTAAAAAAGACTAGTAGGGCGCCTGGGTGGCTCAGTGGGTTAAAGCCTCTGCCTTCGGCTCAGGTCATGATCTCAGGGTCCTGGGATCGAGGCCTGCATCAGGGTCTCTGCTCAGCTGGGAGCCTGCTTTCTCCTCTCTCTCTCTATGCCTGCCTCTCTGCATACTTGTGATCTCTCCCTCTCTGTTTCAAATAAATGAATAAAATCTTTAAAAAAAAAAAGACTAGTAAATGTCTTCTAATATATTTGGAAAGATTTTGCAGACATAAAGTAGGAGCTGGTTGCTACATAAAAGATTCAGATAACGGGAAATAATAGCATTTTTCAAAGATTTTACTTACTTATTTGAGAAAGGCAGGGGAGGGAGAGGCAGAGAGAGAGGGAGAAGCAGACTCCCTGTGGAGCAGGGAGCCCAACACAGGGGCTTGATCCCAAGACCCCGGGATCATGACCTGAGCTAAAGGCATATGCTTAACCCACTAAGCCACCCAGGCACTCCATCATTTCTTTTTAATTGTTAAAAAAATAATTTTAATTAAAAATTAAAATTTAATTTAAACAAATGGAGTCAGCACACCGTCTTTAGGCTGAACCATGGTGGACGTTTGAAGGCAGCTGACCTGTAGCCTGCAATGCCCCGAATGGTCTCCTGTGGAAGCCTGAGCCAGTGTGTAGCTCTCTCCCTTTGTTTCCTAACCATGTCCACCAACAAGAATGCTAATTCACCAACTGCACACCTTAACAGATTTAAGAACAAGAAGAAAGACAGTACAAAAATAAGACGGCACTGAATAGAAGTTAATGTGGACCTAAGAAAAACTAAGAAAGATTACCAGATGTTGAAAAGGAGAAATGTAAACTAATTTCCTGATGACACTACTTGTCCACTTCAAGAAACCAAAACAACCAGGGCACTGAATTGGTCTGTTGATGACTTTGTTAAAGGCATAAATAGCAACAATTTGGAAAGCCAGCTCCAGGCTGCTCAAGCTGCTAGGAAACTGCTTTCTAGGGAAAGACAGTCCTCCACAGACAACACAATTGGGTTGGTCTGAGTCCAAAATTTGTGTCCTTCTTGAGCAGAACTGATTGTAATCCCATTCAGTTTGAATCTGCCTGGACCCTCTTTAACATTGCTTCTGGGACATCAGAACAGACCACGGTTGTGGTAGATGGACATATTATCCCAGCATTCATTTTTCTGTTGGCATCTCCCCATGCCCACGCCAGTGAACAAGCTGTATGAGCTCTCAGAAACACTGTAGGTGATGGGTTGGGTTTTCTGAGTCTTCATTATCAAGTATGGGCAATTGACTCACTGTTGCTTCTCCTTGAAGTTCCTGATATGTCATCTTTGGTATGTGGTTACTACATAACCTTATTGAACATCTTGAAAACTTTGTCTCAAGAAGAATCTTGTTAGATGAGGTCGAGCAGATTCTTCCTACTTTAGTTCATCTCCTGCATCATGATGATCCAGAAGTATATTACCAGATACCTACTGGGCCATTTCTTACCTTATTGTTGGTCCAAAAGAATGGATTGAAATGGTTGTGAAAACAGGAGTTGTGCTCAACTTGTGAAGTTTCTAGGAGCTACTAAATTGTCCACTGTGATTCCTATGCTAGGAGTCATAGGAAATATTGTCACTGGGAGAGATAAACAGACTCAGGATGTAATAGATGCACTTGGTGTATTTCCCAGCCTGCTAATGGACCCCAAAACTAATATTCAAAAGGAAGCTACATGGATGATGTCAAATATCACAGCTGGTCATCAGGACCAGATACAGCAAGTTGTGAATTATGGCTTAGTCCCATTCCTCACTGATGTTCTCTCTAAGGCAGACTTTAAGACTCAAAATGAAGCTGTCTGGGCTGTGGCCTATTATACAAGTGGTTGGACAGATGAACAGATTGTATACCTCATTCATTGTGGCATAATAGAACCATTGATGAACCTCTCAACTGCAAAAGATACCAAAAGTATTCCAGTTATTCTGGATGCCACTTCAAACATCTTTGAGGCTGCTGAGAAACTAGGTGAAACTTAGAAACTTACTATGATTGGAGAATGTGGAGATCTAGACAAAATTGAAGCTCTACAAAGCCAGGATAATGAGTCTGCGTACAAAGCTTCATTAAGCTTAAACTTAATTGAGAAGTATCTCTGTTGAGGAAGAGGAAGATCAAAATATTGTACCAGAAACTACCTCTGAAGGCTATGCATCCCAAATTCAGGATGGCACTCCTGGGACCTTTAAGTTTTAGATTATACAGCAAAGCATAAATTCGTTCGTTGTATACCAAGTTTGGTATAAGTTCTTCTTACAGTTTCTCTACTAAGAACTCTTTTTAAGTGTGTTTTGTTACTGTAACACTTTTGTGCAAGGAAGCTATATTTGAGCGTTCCAAACTATCCCTACTGTATGAAGCTTCTCCCCTCAGTGGGTTTCTTATTTCTATGTGGAATCTCATATATTGCAGTGTGCTCTAAGTAAAGATTAACTTCCACACTTTTCTTTTCTCTTTTTTTAAGATTTTATTTATTTATTTATTTATTTGTCAGAGAGAAAGAGAGAGCTCAAACACATGCAGAGTGGCAGGCAGCGGCAGAGAGAGAAGCAGGCTACCTGCTGAGCAAGGATCCCGATGCGGGGACTCAATCCGAGGACCTGGGATCATGACCTGAGCCGAAGGCAGTGGCCTAACCAACTGAGCCACCCAGGTGTCCCTAAATTCCACACTTTTCTTAAAAAAAAAAAATTTTTTTTAAAGATTTTATTTATTAATTTATTTGACAGAAAGAGAGATCACAAGTAGGCAGAGAGACAGGCAGAGAGATTGGGGGAAGCAGGCTCCCTGCTGAGCATAGAGCCTGATGCAGAGCTCAATCCCAGGACCCTGAGATCATGACCCCTGCCGAAGGCAGCGGCTTAACCCACTGAGCCACCCAGGCACCCCCCAAAAAAAAAATTCTTTAAAAAAATAAACAAATGGAGTCAGACTAGAGTAGAGAAGGGGAGTCTTTGGGCCTAAGCTATACAGCAGGTCCAGAGAACAATAATTCCAGAATGGCTGCAATATATAGAACTCATGAGTAGAGGTGATTTTGGGAAATAGAATTTAGGGGACCAAAGTACATAAGTAGAATCTTAGACACAGTAGAAGATATGACTGAATAAGAAGACACAGACAAAAAGAAAAACATTACAAATATCAAGGGGTAATTAGGCAAAGCAAAATTACAAGAAAAGCAAAGTCCAAATATAGAGATAACAAAAACCATGATGTCCTCTGAAAATTTTATAATGTGGATTAGAGATCCAATGGAACTTCACACTAGGTATATTCAGGGTCATATATTATAGTATATTATATTTATATAGGTATAATATATATTATTTTAGCTGAGAGTTTTGTAAAGATTAATAGATTATAGTACATGATCTCATTAAATATTTATAAAGCATAATAATATTGGATATTATGTTTTAGAATAAACATAGAACACTGTTAATGGTACCATGGTTATAGATGAAAATATACACCTTAACATGGAAAATGTAAAAATAAAGTTTTGGTTGACTAAGAAAAATTAAAAGTGGGAGAAGTATTGATAGGAGGGCTACCTCATGTTACTTAGTGGTGATTAGGATACGCTTTCTGGAGAAGTGACATATTACAGAGGTGTTTAGTAGGGAATGAAAGGGCATTTATAATTTTATGAGAAAAGGGAAAGAAGAAGATTGGCTATAATTTTTAATCTCAGTAAAATTATGCATCTAAATAATTACATAAAGATCAAGGCCATATATATTGTTGAAACATAGAAGTAACCACCAGGAAAGTAAAATTAAAAAAAAAAAAAAAAGTTGAGGATGCAGTCTCTGGCAGAAGAGACCAAAGAGTAATAGTTAAATGAGGGCTTATTGCTTTTCATTTTTAAGTTGTTCTCTATCATTTTAGAAATGCAAGAATAAGTTGTTTTAAAAGAAAAATCATGTAGGCAAATGCAAGGTTATCGTAATTAATTATTTAAAAAAATTAAAAGACAAACTAATCCTCATTATCAGACCTCCAAATATGTTGATTATTACCTTTATTTGTTTTTTTGTTTTGTTTTGTTTTGTTTTCAGAAAAAGCAGTCAAGCCAATAGGTTGACCTCTGCTCCTGTGCCTCAGTCTTAGCATTAAATAAGCCAATGAAATGTTAATAACTTCAACACTTTTTAAAGAAAAATCTTTCATTTTGAAATAATTTTAGATTTACAGAAAAGTTGCAAAGATATTATGGGAAGTTCTCAATATCTTTCGCACAGTCTACTCTGTTACCATGTAACAATGACATGTTCATCAAAACTAAGTGATTTAAAGTAATTATAATAATATTAACTGAAGTCCAGACTTTTTTCATGCTTTCTAAAACTTTCACAGATACCCTCTTTCTGTTCCAAGATCCAAACCACGACAGCACATTGTATTTAAAGACTTTGGATGTAAAAGTCTTAGAGGAGAAGAAAAAGTTAAGATCATGAAAGCTTCTGATCCCTAGGAGCTGGCAATTAAAAGTTCTTAGGGAATTAAAAGATAATTAAGACTCTTAAGGGAATGATACTACAGAGGTGATTGCATTGTTTATTTAGATGATAATCATAGACCCAGTCTAAATCTCTATGACTGTTCTTTCTAAGAACATATCTAGCATCAAAAAATGAGCACTACAGGGAAGTTATACATCAAATGGATTCATTAATATCATCTCTGTAGATTACCAGGTACATTCCTCAGAAATAGCAACCGTATCTTGAGACTCTCCTACTTCGGCTCTTACTTTGGAACAAGTTGGACGAATGGGTCACTCCTGCCATGTTTACCTTTTTTTTTTTTTTTTTTTCATATAGATAACTTCAACTAAATGATTTCTGTTTTTAAAAGTCTGGCATACCGAACACTTGTTTTTCTGAAGCTTAAGAGTGAGTTAGTATGAATGAAATAGTCTGTTGTTATTTTTCAAGTTAGCCTGAAAGCCATTTCATAACACATGTCAAAATATTGTGAATTCAGTTCACATTTCAGTTAAAAACAGTTTGAAACCTTTCACTAGGCTATGCTTACTTAAAAAAATCCTTACCAAAGTCATCTATTATTGATTTCATAAATTTGACAGCTTGTTTTTTCTTTTAAAACAATACTAAATGATCTTAAACCACACCTTGTACAAGAGTTTGTTTTGTTTTTTGTTTTGTTTTGTTTTGTTTTGTAGGGACATAACTTCTTTCAATGACTCAGGTGAAAAAAATAAAAAGGCTGAATTTCCTTGTTAAAAGTAGGACCTGTTGAGGCAGACAGATTGAATAATGGGAGGCCAGGCAAATAGGAAAAGAATTTTGAATATAAGCTCTTTTAGAAATGAAATGCAGACTGTTAAGCTACTCAGACACAGACTGTATTAAGTTACCTTAAGTACATACACCAAAGATCTATCTCTATCTATTCCTATCTCTATTATCTCTATCTCCACCACTATTTCTATCTCTGTCTCTAGCTATATCATGTGTAGCCCAGATAAATAACATGTCTGACCAAAATGAAATTCATGACTGAAATACTAGGTATTCACAGGACAGGTATTTTGTCACCTGACCTTATATGGGGCAAAAAGTAAATCAGATAGATAAAACTTTCCTGTAGGGGCATCTGGGTGGCTCAGTGGGTTAAAGCCTCTGCCTTCAGCTCAGGTCATGATCCCAGGGTGCTGGGATCGAGCCCCGCATCAGGCTCTCTGCTCAGCGGGGAGCCTGCTTCCCTTCCTCTCTCTCTGCCTACTTGTGATCTCTGTCTGTCAAATAAATAAATAAATAAAATCTTAAAAAAAAAAAACCTTTCCTGTAGTCACCCAGCCAGTGTGAAACATGAAATATAATTTTTGCAATTTTGCATTAGAAAAATCCACTTTTTAAAAAATGCTTTTTAATAATTTTCACAACAAGAAGATATATAATATTCAAAATTAAGAAGCTGTATCACTAAGAGTCATCACACAAGCGTGCAACTTAAAAGTATTCTACACAGTGTATGCCAATGGGTCTGATATCAATCCTAGGAAGAGCAATTAAACCTGAATTTCCTCAGTTTGCTGATAAGTAAATAATGGAAGGTACTATTCTTTCTATAAAAACCAATAAAAGAAATATATATATATATATATGTATGTATATATATATATTCTTTTTTTAATACACTAATGCATGCAGCATTTCTAGTCCTTTAGAGAATAAGTGGTCCTCTTACTAGATGCACATTAAGATCATTAGTATAATTAATGTCTCCAATCATTTTTTATAAAAAATGGTTTGACTCAAACCTTTAAAGTGTATTAAATAAAATATTTTTAAATGACAGATAATAGCTGTGGAGCTTAGTTTTCCATTTATGATTAGCTTCCTGGCTTGTGCAAGTATACTTTAGTGGTTTTTCTAATTTGGCAACAGGCAGAAAATATTATTGACAAGTGCATCAGTACTGTTTGGAGATTCATTCACATATTTACTTACTCTGAAAAATGAATTCAAAACTTAAAATAAAGGGGGGTGCCTGGGTGGCTCAGTGGGTTAAAGCCTCTGCCTTCAGCTCAGGTCATGTCCTGGGATTGAGCCCCATATCGGGCTCTCTGCTCAGCAAGGAGCCTGCTTCCTCCTATCTCTCTCTGCCTGCTGCTCTGCCTACTTGTGATCTCTGTCTGTCAAATAAATAATCTTTAAAAAAAAAACAAAAAACTTAAAATAAAGGAATTAATACAGTAAATAAATAAAGTAATATTGTGGGAAGCAATACAATATTTTCTCTGCCAGGGTATATTCTGTCATATTTTTCAAATGATAAGTTTTTGGCTAATAATTTTGTTAAATTGTCAAAAGAGAATAAAACAATGACTTATGTGAGAAAACACAACAATAAAATAAAACAAAGTAATTAGAATTACTGATTCTATGTTATGATGCTGCAAATAACAAAATCTTATGTAGACTGGCTAACTATAGGTTGAATCTAGCTTGTATGTATGTATTCTGTGTCTAAAAAGACTGCATAATTTTTTAAGAGGGGAAGAGGAATACTTAGAAAAAGCTATGCTAATATGGAAAATCATGTCCAAGGGGCATATAGTTCAAATTTTTATTTTAAACACCATTAGTCAATGCTAGTGGCTTACATTTTAATATATTCATTTTAATTTGTTTAAATTAAGCCTCACTTTTTGGTTTATATTATCATCATCATCACATATGCTAGAATATAATTCTATTGGCATAGATAAAATTTGGTTTATACAAGGTCAGCAAGATTTATATTAAGTATTTAATACCAAAACATGTATTTTTATAATTTTTAAAATAAAGATATGGTGAAAACTAACAGCTGTGTAATAAAAGTACTGTTTTAGACAATGATTTTTGTGACGAGGATAGACAGCTATCATGAATTATGAGCATACTGTTGATTAAACTAAATAAAAATAATATAGGCAGAAAATGAAGCTGTTGGAGAGTTTAATCTGTCTGAATTATCTGCCATGGCTTTACATTTGTCTTAAAGAATTAAAATCCAAATTCAGAAAGATCAAAATAAAAAAGAAAATCTCATTGCAAAGCAAATATAAATGCATTTGTTAGATCCCATTATTAGATATTATTTTATGAATTAACCATGTATAATTTTTTATTTGATTGCAAGTGATAATTAAACAGTTGGGAGACTGAAACCCCACCAGAGTAGTTGGTAAGTAGAGTTACCCCAAATGCAAGAGTCCAGAACCATGTGATAAAAGGAGACAGAAAAAAAATTTGAAATAAATTTCCTATGGTACAGAGAGAGGCTTCTTTCAGATGAATGTCCATGTAGGAAATTATTTTTCATAAAAGCCCACTATGGTCTATGATTCTATCTGATGGTGACTTGTAGCCAATTTTTAAAATGGAATATACTTGGAAAGAACTGTGGAAAACATTTATACAGAGGAGAATAAGATATCTGAAAGATTCTGCACTTGCATAGATCTATTAAAAAAATAAAACAAAAAATGTTTTTGTAAAAAAAAATAAATAGGATCATAAAAATATAGTACCTTTGGAAAGGATGTAAAACGGATAATTTTATACTTATCTGAAATCCAAAGGTGACAAGTGAACTACTACCAAAAGGCAAAACAAAAAAGCAAACAGAATTAAAAAGAAGAGTGAATCATTCCTTGACTTAGATATGATAAAAGAGAGAATCTGTTTGAGAATAACTTCTCTTCTCTAAAAGATTTCCTGAAGGCATAAGCCAAGTTTTACTGTAGCTTCTTCTACGTGTATGGTATCTATTAGTACATTGGATATAATGTAACTATAATTCAATTATTCTCCAAGTGTGTTGGTTGCAGGTGAAAGTAAACAAGTGTTTTAATTCATTTCAGATAATTTATTTCTTAATAAGAAGTCCTTAGATTCATGGACACAAATTTCATATAATCCATTTAAAAAATGATGCCAAAAAATGACAAAGAGGGGGGGAAAAAAGGTATTTTTGGAAGTAAAGATTTGATATATAACAATGAAGTAGGTTGTGTCAGGATGTCATCATCTCATCTGTTCTCACCCATAAGAACTCAGCAGCTCAGTTGCTGGTCTCCCCTCTCCCATGGGCTTGTCAATAAAAACATATGAAGAAACAACCATGGCCGAGTGCCATATAAACTATATATACCAATAATTTGTGAGGACTCCCTGAATGGTTAGTGTGGACAAAGCCAAACTTTGTTGATCTAAAATAGGTCTCCAAAGACCTTGGGACAATGAGCTCCCGACTCCATAAAGGCAACTCTCTTAGAGGCGGTGGTGAAAGCCAGCAAGCGCCCTCGAGATCATCTTATCCGTCAACACCAGCACTGTGTGCCCTAGCGATGTATTTACTCACACAAGACTTTACTTTTGTGCGGGCAGCTGGACATCAGCTTTCCGTCTACTAAGCCAGCTCTTCAGAGTACTGACTCCTACAAAGGTTCCTACAGCGGCACACTTCAACTGAACTTGGACTGCATTCCTTTCTTCTGTCCTTTGCCTGGAACAGTAGTATCATTAATCAACATTGCTTTGGAGTATGTTACTTTTTTATTGGCTAATTTAAAGACATTATCTCGTATACTATAGGTTTGTGAAATTCACACATTGAGTGGATGTTAAATATGTCGTTGGCAAAGATGGAAGAAATGATGCTTAAAGAAACCATGCATACTCATGTTCTTTCTCATTATCTTATTTATTTAAAGGACAAGTGGGTACTATAAAGAAAATAAAGACTTGGAGACACCTTTTAAAGAACATCAAAGACATCATTTTTGGGAAACATTTAATCTAGTGTGTGAAATTGGTCAAACGTACAAAAATATGGCAAAGATGTTGAGTTATATCTAGAAGTTTTCAAAGAAGAGATGAGTCTTGAGCTAATTTTCTAAGAAGTGCAGAATTTTGGTTTCTGTGTAATTGGGAAATACTTAAAATTACACATTAATAATTTTAATATTCAATTTCATATAGGTACAAATGGTAGCTCTAATTTGATTGTTTCCTCCCAAAATATTTAATTTTTCAGATTTTTACTTTATTATGAAAATATTTTGTAGCCAGCTTTAATTTTTAAGAATTTATTGTCTGCTTACAAATATATTTACAGGCTTTTTTTTAATTCTTGTCTGCTGGTTTGTCCTGGTAGAAGTTCACTTCTTAAGAACACCATCACCAGAGGTTGAAAAGGAGAACTATGCTAAATAAGAACACATTTTGATCCTATGTTTCCTCATATATAAATACACAGATATAGTACATTTAAACTCTTTTAAAATACAATTGAATATAATTTTGGTACTATTTAGAAAAAAAAACAGAAAAACATTGATCTAAAATAATGAATTAAAATATCACTATAATATTTCATTCTCAAAGGAAGTTAGTTTAGTCTTATTTAGCAACAGATTTAAAAATTTATAGATACTCATGTACATATATAAAAAGGAAAATATAAATGATATATATAGGGAAAGTTTTTCAATCATTTTTAAAATTTTCTGAGTCAGACATCTCTAAATAATTTGCATCTCAGAATATTGGATGTCTATGAAAACCAGTAGCTATTAACAGATTTTCAGATAATAATGAGTACTCTTAGTTCTCACTCAAATGATCCCTAAATGATTCGAAGACTGACGTACTGAGGAATTATGGTCGTCTGACTAGAGTAACGACTAAGCTCTGACTTGCCAGGCAATGACAGCTTTGACATGACTACCACCTGGCCAATAGTAACAGTAAAGTGCAACTGATTTTTGAGCTAATGCATGATTTCACAGTTGCTAATATGTGAAAAATGGACATAATCTATGTCTATAGTCAATGGACAGAATCAATAAAATACATTACTTTTTAACTCCTAGCATAATACTGAATGTTAGAAATGATAACGTAAGTGAAATTTTTAGTATAGATTAGGCACAAAATGCAATGAAAAATGGGAAAAATGTGGTAAGTGGAGTCAAAAAAAAATCATATAAAATAGTGCTATTACATTATTGTGAGACTCATAAAATTGCTAGGGAGAGGCTGCATAGCCAACAGGCAAGGATTTCCGTGGGGTACAAATGAACTCTAGGCCGAGATGTGTTTTGGAATTACCTAGTAGGCAACTTTTTTTCCCTTGGAAAATAGTGACCAAGGGTGTCTCTCTCTGGCCATGAAAAACTATCTAGTACAGGACTAAGTGCAATAAACAAATATAATACTAAATAAAACATATGAAGCAGGCATTTTTGGACATTGTCTTTCAAGCAAGCAGGACTTTTACCTCTGGGGGAAGAGAAACTCACAAGATGAGCCCCACACCAGTTTGGCTTCTTGATGCAGATATTTTGGTCAGTGGCACTCATTCTGCTGAGTTGTGGAGGCAGAGTGAAGAACATTGAAACAGAAACAAGATGGGATCAGGAAGGAGACAAGCCATAAGAGGCTCAATCTCAGGAAACAAACTGAGGGTTGCTGGGGGTGGGAGGGGAAGGATAAGGTGGCTGGGCCGTGGACTTTGGGGAGGGTATGTGCTATGGTGAGTGCTGTGAATTTTGTAAGACTGATGCTTCACAGACCTGTACCCCTGAAGCAAATAATGCATTGTATGTTAATAATTAAAAAAAGAACCTTAAAACAGCTGAAATTTCTAAGGGACAGTAACAAAGAAGAAGAACAGGGCAGAGAAAGGGTTCAAAACACAGAGATACATGCAAAATGATCTGAGTAACACAACTCAAGCTTTCATCCAGAATTAGTCTCCTGATCAGCCAGGTGCTGGTAGTGTTGGTAGTGATTGTACTGAAACTAACACCTTGCTGGGTGAGCAGTGTTAAAATTAATAGTTCTTTCCAACAAATACTAATTTAAATAACCACATTTAAGTGTGATGCCTTAGTTCTTAAGATCAACTCATTTTTAGAACTGCTACTAAATCATGCAGGTAGTATATTGGGAGAGGTTACACTCAAGGCAAATATGATTTCAAACTATAAGTCTACAAATGGCTGCACACAGGGTTTGTCTTTCTTTCACATCTGATTTATATCAATCTGGGACTAGAATTCACTGCATTATGGGCTTCATTGTTTTCTGTGAATACTTCTTCTGTCCTGCTTGCTTGGGACTCTCCTTTTTTCATCTCAGAACAGAGCATCTGCTTAGGTATTCTGCTGTTCTCCATGTTCTGTACGTGTCCTGAAAGCAAAGTCTACTTTAGCAAGCTTCACTTCAGTGTGAAAAACACTGGGTTCTTTTCATGACCTAATTTTGACATTTGACAAGGATGAATGATATATAATGATAAAAACTCATAGATGTGGAGTGTGGAGAAAGTCTGATGTCATACAGACATGTAGAGATTTTATAACCCTTTCTTTCATTGGGTGGAGGGCAAAATTATTTGGTTTTTGAAGACTCAAGTAAAGCAACTTGTCTTGATTCTCTTTACTATATTTTTAATATACCTGCATATTTTTTCCAGATATAAACAAGGTAGATAGAATAATTCAATGGTGGATTTTATTTGGGAATTGTCAGTAAATATTTCAGTTCATGGTATTCAAGAGGAAGACTGGATCATAGCTTCCATTTACTTCTTTCTATGCTTGGGTTGCAAGAATAAACATCAGAATATGGCATGGCAGTATCTTGATGACTATCTCATGGATTTTCAATGATGCCTCTTGCCTATCAATGGGATATTTCCCAGAGGACTAAACACAAAATCTAACACCAATGTCTATATTCTTTCCAGCACTATCAAAGTAGAAATAAATATGACTTAATAGTAAACATTATTTTTATATATATATATGCATTTAAGATTTTAATGTTTTTCATGAGTTAATTTTATCTTTATGTAATATTCCTCTTAATTGCTAAAATCATTTTTCTAAAGTCCACTTGCTCTGGTATTAATATGGTCACTCTAGTTTTATTTTAATGATTGTTTTTATGCTTTAGCTTTTTCCGATTTTTATTTTAAACTTAAGTATTCCTTGTTTTTAATATAGGTTTCTTGTACAGTGCTCAGAGTTTGGATTTACTTAATCCAATGCTCATCATTGATTGTTTATTCCACATATTTTTACTGAGGAATAATTCATATACAAATTTTTACAAAGGATGTACATTTTAATTTTTTTTAGTTTATTTAAAAAGTTGGGCAACCATCACCACTTTCTAATTCCAGAATATTTTCATCATCCCAAAATGGAACAACATATATGATAAGAGCAGTCACTCCATTTCCCTTTCCCCCAGACCTGATCTACTTCCTGCCTCTATGGATATGCTTATTTTGGATATTTCATTTAATGGGATCATAAAATCTATGAGATTCTGTCCCTGCCTTATCTATTTAGCATAATATTTTCAAGATCACCAATATGGTAGCATGCATCAGTATTCCATTCCTTTTTATAACTAAAAAAATACCATTTTATAGTTACTCTATTTTGTTTATCCATTCATCTGTTGATGGATATTTGGGTGGCTTCCACTTTGTGGCTAGTATGCTTAATTCTGCTCTGAACATAAATGTACAAATTTTTATGTGAACATATACTTTCTATTTTCTTGGTTACATACTTAGGAAGGGAACTACTAGATCATATGATGATTTCATGTCTAACTTTTTGAGAAACTGCTAAATGGTTTCCCAAAGAGGATGCATCATTTTGTATTCCCACCAGCAATATGAGGTTGGTTCCACTTTATCCATAGCCTTGTCAAAACTTGTTATTTTCTATATTTTTGGTGACAGCCATCATGGTACGTGTGAAATCTTACCTCTGTTATTTTTATTTGCATTTCCCTAGAAACGCGTGACGTTGTTCATGTGCTATTGGCCACTTGTATGTCCTCTCTGGAGAAATATGTAGTCAAGTCCTTTGTCCATTTTTAATTGGATTAAGTGTCTTTAAACTGATGTTTGCTGAGCTGCTTTGGGTCCTACACAGCTTATTTCCTCTCTGTGATTTGAACCCCTCCCAATCCCAACTTGGTCTTTTGGTGCCTTTCTTCCTGGTTCCACTGGCCAGAAAAATGGATTTTTTCCTCTCCTCCCCTCCCCTCCCATCCCTCCCTCCCTCCCTCCCTTCCTTCTTTCTTTCTTTTTAGGACTTTATTTATTTATTTGACAGAGATTGTGCAAGAGAGCCCAAGCAGGGGTTGCACCAGAGGAAGAGGAAGAAGCAGGCTCCCCTCTGAGCAGGCAACCAGACACAGGGCTCAATCCCAAGACCCTGGGATCATGACCTGAGATGAAGGCAGATGATTAACCAACTGAGCCATCCAAGTGCCCCCAGAAAAATGGATTTCTATCCATTTCAGTCACCTGCTTCTTCCCACAGTTCTGAGACTAGTACTACCTTCAGGACAAATTATCCAGAGAAAATAGGGAACACATGCTTTGTAGGTCATTTCCCCAAACTCTGACTCTCTTCTACTATTAAACTGTTTTATTTTCAGAATTGTTCAATAGTTACATTTTGCCTATTGCATAACATTTTTAATTATAATTAGTGAGGAATATAGGCTTTAGTAGACTTACCCCTCCATGCCAGAAAAACTGTACAGTCTAGGTAGACTTAAAGTGACAAATTTTTAAACTCTAAATTAAAAGACAGCCTTCTGTTAATAACAGTGATATCTCACCCACTACTTGGAATGATATTATTTCATTTCAAAGTCCTGCTTTCTCATTCCTATAGAGGTCTGTAGAGAAGAGTAAGTTTCTGGGGGAATTTCATGATAATTTGTTTACATAACTGCAACTATTCTGAAATTTAGTTTCGTGTATTTTTTCCATTCATGTATTATTTTACTACTCATTGTTTACATATTGCAGTTATTTTAATTTTACCATTTTTAATTTCACAGGTTCTTATACATTATATGTGATATTTATTGGATTTAATTATATTAATACTTAATATAAATTAATTTAGTTATATACCAAAACACATATTATGATTTACAAGAGGATTGTGCATTAATTATAAGATAACATTTTAACTAAAATTAATTTTATTGTAGACATGAGAAAATAATTGCACACTTAAAGTTGAAGGGTATTCATGTTCTTAAAATTGATATTAGAATTAAAATACTATCATAAAGTAAATACTATCATAAACTATTATATTTAAATACAATTTTAAACATTGAAAAAATTGCTTAATTGAAGTGTTTGAAGATTGTGTAGTATATCTAGAATTATATTCACATTTTGATTACATCTACTCAGTTGATTATAAAACCCAGAGAAATATAGTGTTGTATGAATAAATTGTTTTATTGACTAAAAACATCCATCAGTTGGTTTACAGGATTTTATTACCATTTCCATTTATATTTCATATAATGTAAGCATTAAAATTCTGATAAGTGATAACCAACATAAAACTCAGATGCTCTTGTTCAGTTATATTAAATCACAAATGTATATTTATTTCATATTTAAATACTTCTATAACAATGTTATTGTTCCATTAAACAAAGAGTTTTACCCCCTCCAAATCTTTTATTTCACATATTTTAAATTCAATTTGCTTGGGCATATATCTGATGTGAATGAAAGTATTGCATTATTGATTAAAGTCTTCTGTTGTTCGAATATGTCTAGGCACCTGGGTGGCTCAGTGGGTTAAGCCTCTGCCTTTGGCTCGGGTCATGATCCCAGAGTCCTGGGATCGAGCCCCACATCGGGCTCTCTGCTCAGCAGGAAGCCTGCTTCCCGCAACCCCCCCCCAACTGCCTCTCTGCCTACTTGTGATCTGTCTACCGAATATGTCTATATTGTCAAGATTTGCAACTTAAGATTAAAATGGATTTTACCTATTTTGAAAAATTTGAGAAGTAATAATATTACCATGTTAGAAACAGAACTATTTATTACCTAATAATATTATAATAGGTTTTGACTTTTTACCAATTCTCAAATACATAAGATTCTTATGAATAGCTGTGTACTCACATAAGGGGTTTCTTTTTTCATACCTATGCAGTTCTCAGTGATACAACCAAGTTAAAATCACAGTTGAACAACATATACTTTCATGCCATTGAAATCCATCATTTTTTGTCTTAATTATCTATAGTCTATTCTTACTGAAGCCAAAGAAACTTTGTAACAAATTATATTCAGTCTGAAAGCATAAGACATTTTATGTTTCCTTGCAATACAAATATTCACTTTCAGCAATAATTAATTAAAAATGGTTATATTCCATATAACTATCTGTGAGAAATATTTTATCATTTATATTAAAGAAATTCATTATCTAATTGATATTTCAATGTAGCATCTATAAAACATATATTGTAAATGCTCCTTTGAACTGATATCCCACAAAACATGTTTATATTTTTTTAAGAATTATGATAGGTAAAGCATCTGTTAGCCATCTATAGATTACTCTTAATCATGATCTGTGTTCAAAATGTGTACTTTTTGAAAGCAAATAATATGCTGGTGGTTAATAATGTCACCCAAAATAGGAAAACCAGTAAGCAACTCTACAATCACCAAAAGAGATCAATTTTCTCTTTCTATTGAAATTGCCTTTCCCCAGGTGGTCAATTGCACTTGTCATCTGTTATTTTGGAAAATGTACAAGATTTAATAGATGAGGTATATCAAACTAACTACATCAGCAATGTACCAGCTGTCAATATGGCTACAACCCAGAATCATCTTTTGGGAAAAACAAATTCCAAAATGCAGACAGTATACTATTAGTCTGATAGAATGATTATAAGTTACACCATCTGTTGCACATTTTACAATTAATTGTGATTTGTTTTCTCTAAAAATGCACATTTCTTTGTTATATAAGAAACATGATATTATGGAACATTCATTGTCTGGTAATGACAAAAAAGAGCTATAAGTTAAATGGTGTCACATATTTGCACGATAAATATCCCCAAAACTAATTACAGATATTTATTCAAAACTAGCAATTCCATGTCAATTAACTCAATTTCAGTCTTATATGGATAAAAATTACCTCTTAATTTTCTTTTCAAGTATTACTATGACACAAATTATGAAAAATGGAATCAAACAGATAAAAAAATCAAATTTCTGTCATAATATTTATAGATACTAATAGTTTATTCCATGACAGGATGCACATTCTATAATCACAGAATGCTAGTTTATAGTTTTAACACTAGTTTTTTTTTTTTTTAACACTGTGTAAGGTGCTAAATTCAATATCTAAATTGTTATTCTGTAATTTTTGAAAAAAATTGAGAAATTTCTATCAAATTGCTATTTGATATGAAACTTATTCACCTACACATAGCCTCTATTCTGATTTTGATAGCTTCCATCATTTCAAAATTAAAAAGGATAAAAACAAGTTGATGTGTCCTCTGAAACATAAGGTTAATTTTAACATCAACTTAGTTTGAAGACTGATTTACAAGTAAAGTCTTAAATCATTAAGGTCTGTGCCACATCTTACTCAGCTACTTATTTTGATAGACTAATTTCACATGTTTCTGCTTAACAATTGGTTAAACTGTATTTCCATTCCATGTTTTTTACCCTAATGTACCTATATTTTATTTTTTTGGCACAATGACACTTCAATTAGTAGCTATCTATTTTACACTTAAAATTATTTTTCAGAGTTCTAGAAACTTCCAAAATAGCTTAAATAAAACTCTAGAATTCAGACAGGTAAATGGAAGCATAAAACTAATTAGATAAAGATATGTGAGGTTTCCAGGAATATTGCTTCTTAGTTGTAATTACTACTGGTGGTATTTATAATATCAAGAATGCTTTTGTGTTCATAATTACTAACCTACTGTTCTATGATACCACATTTGGGAAAATCAATCATGCACTATTGGAAAGATGCCCAGATTTATGGACATCTTTCATACCGTATGTATCACAAGAACAATTATTTTGGGGAAGTTTTCCTAATTTAAGGTAACATTCTTTGTACATTTGTAGAAATAAATATCTACTTTCCCCCCAAATTATGGAAGGATATAACAGAAAACAATTACAAAAAATAATCTTTGAAGCATCTTAAAATTAGTATGTCCAAAATTATTTATTCACTGGCTCAATATGTCTAGGTCTGAGAATATGCTGAGCATTAAGAGTAATCTTATCAGATGTTAATCTTCAGTGTGGACTGAATTCAATTAGATATCCTGGTAGAAAAATAGGATGCATGTGATTTAGACTCTGCCCTCAAAGTGTTTGTCATCTACCTGAAGATTAAAGAAAGCTACATGTGAAAGCATATTACTAAGTTACAAGTATTACATCCATAGTATAAATAAATGGTTTGAGAAATAAGAGGGTACAACAAAAAGCCCGAAGAAGATATGAGACTGTTAAGTCAGAATCAAAGGATAGTTTATTACTAACAGATAACAGTAGCCAGAGTAACATTATTGTACTTGTTCCATGAACCCCAAAGTTTAGTGTTATGTGGTGAGTGCCAGACAACCTACATATTCAGTACTATGTGCTGTAGGAAAAGAACCCTGAGGTTAGGGAAACTTGATCTTATAAATGGGGCTATTAGCAGGGCACCTGGGTGGCTCAGTGGGTTAAGCCTCTGCCTTCAGCTCAGGTCATGATCTCAGGGTCCTGGGATCAAGCCCCACATCGTGCTCTCTGCTCAGCAGGGAGCCTCCTTCCCCCTCTCTCTCTGCCTGCCTCTCTGCCTAATTGTGATCTCTGTCTGTCAAATAAATAAATAAAATCTTTAAAAAAAAATGGGGCTACTAGCAAATATGACCAATTTGCTATAGAGGAAAAACATGTTGTTTTCCTGGACATTAAGCAAATCTGCTCCAGAGAGAAATAGTCTGTCTTTTGTGAAGGAACATTATAAAACATTTTTGAAAAGATAGTGCAGAGCGAAATGTCTACTAATGACTTTCTACATAAATGTGCATAAATGTAAACAAGAATGATCTTTTGGCACCTATACCTATAATCCTATTTAATATATTTAATCATATAATAATAAATGAACAAATGTTAATTAACATTATTCTTAAAGTAATAATAGTTAATAGCAAATGAAATAGCAATACAGATGGTCATTGTTTACTAATAAAATAAAGTGATAAGTTATATAGTTTAATTTTATAAATATTTAAATGTTTAAAATATCTGTATGATTGGGTCCCTTAGGTGGTTGAGTCAGTTAAGCATCCAACTCGATTTTGATTTTGGTCAAGTTCTCAGGATTTGAGGTCAAGCCCTAAGTAGGGCTTATGCTCAGTACTCAGATTGCTTGTCCCACTTCCTCCCCCTGGCTTATACTTTCTCTCTTTCTCAAATAAAAACAAACAAACAAACAAATAAATAAATATCTTTTAAAAGTCTTAAAAAATAAAAAGTTAAATATCTATATGACTAAGCCAAGAAAATGCATGAAATAATTTTAATGAAAAAGAACTCGGTTTGGGATGGAGTTATTAAAACATAGGGTTTTGAAAATTGTGATTCAAGGTGATTTTCATGGATTAGACAAAGGATAGACAGCCAAATGTGATCAACGTTAATACCAGTAGAACCCTATATGGGAAAATAGAAAGAGATGTTATGGTGGGACTTCTGAAAAAGAGGAGTCCTACTGGGTAAATGGCAAGTCATGGGTCACTAAGCACTCAGTCATTGAAAAACAATTAATTTTTGGAGAGATGTTTTAAATATACAACCACATAAGTTTAATATTGGTTTAGAGACTGAGTGAAGATGAATCTTCAAATGGTAAAATTTTTTCCAGCAATGTGGCAGGAAAGGAGTTGGATGGAATTGTCCTAAGAACAAAGACTAATGTCACCGTAAAATCAAAAGATAGTGAGCAGTTGAAGAAATAAATCAATCTTTGATTCCCTTACTTTTCCTAATTTTCACATAATTTTTTAATACTTTATGTAAATGCAAGACAGTGTTCTTGTTACTATAGCAAATGTTGGATTTGAAAGCTTGTTTGTAGAAGAGAATTAGGGAAAGGTAAGGAGAGGGAAAACATAAAATGATATTCAGAAGTGTTTCTTATTTACAGATGATGATATATATCAAGTGCATGTTTATCACTCATTTCATAGATCAGATTATTTTCAACTCCTAAAGTATTTAGAAGAGGTAAAATCCAGGGTTGTGACATAAAGAAGCAAACCAAATTCAATGGTCTCAATCAGCAATGTGTGAGTGGAAATTTCTCAATAAATCACATATCTCAATAGAAAAATGGGGGACAGAGGAGGGAGTCAAGATGGCGGAGAAGTAGCAGGCTGAGACTACTTCAGGTAGCAGGAGATAAGCTAGATAGCTTATCTGAAGATTGCAAACACCTACAGATCCAACGGGATATCAAAGAGAAGAAGAAAAGCAATTCTAGAAACAGAAAATCAAACACTTTCTGAAAGGTAGGACTGGCAGAGAAGTGAATCCAAAGGGATGGGAAGATAGACTGCGGGGGGAGGGGCCAGCTCCCGGCAAGCGGTGGAGCAATGGACCACAAAATCAGGACATTTAAAAGTCTGTTCCTCTGAGGAACATCGCTCCAGAGGCTAAACCAGGGTGAAGCCCACGCGGGGTCAGCATGGCCCCAGGTCCCCCAGGGTCACAGAAGGATCAGGGGTGTCTGAGTGTCACAGACCTTGCAGATATTAGAACGGGGAAGCCGGCTACAGAGACAGAGCCGAGGAGTGAGCTCTCAGCTCGGGGTTACCTTGAACCTGTCGCAGGCTGGGTGAGCTCGGAGCACAGTCGGAGGCCAGGGAGACGGGAGTGATTTGGGGACAATTCTCTGAGGGCGCACTGAGGAATGGGGCCCCGGGCTCTCGGCTCCTCTGGGCCAGAGACCAGGAGGCCACCATTTTCATTCCCGTAGACCGGAACTCTACGGAAAGCATTCAGGGAACAAAAGCTCCCGAAAGCAAACCCAAGCGGATTAATCAGCCTGACCCCTGCTAAGGGTGGTGGAATTCTACCTGAGGCAAAGACACTTGAGAATCACTACAACAGGCCCCTCCCCCAGAAGATCAACAAGAAATCCAGCCAGGACCAAGTTCACCTACCAAGGAGTGCAGTTTCAATACCAAGGAGAGCAGCGGAATTCCAGAGGAGGAGAAAGCAAAGTATGGAACTCATAGCTTTCTCCCTATGATTCTTTAGTCTTGCAGTTAATTTAATTTTTTTTTCTTTTTCAATTTTTTTTCTCTCTTCTTCTGCTAAATTTTTTAAACTTTTACGCTTTTCTTTTTTTTAACATTTTTAACTAGTTTATCTAATATATATATATATTTTCTTTTTTATATTTTTTTCTTTATTCATTTTCTTTTTTTAATTTTTTTTTTTTAATTTATTCTTTCTGAACATCTTTTTATCCCCTTTCTCCCCTCTCATGATTTGGGATTTCTTCTGATTTGGTTAAAGCATATTTTCCTGGGGTCTTTGCCACCATTTTAGCATATTACTTGCTCCTTCATATACTCTTATCTGGACAAAATGACAAGACGGAAAAACTCACCACAAAAAAAAGAACAAGAGACACTACCGAAGGCTAGGGACCTAATCAATACAGACATTGGTAATATGTCAGATCTAGAGTTCAGAATGACAATTCTCAAGGTTCTAACCGGGCTCGAAAAAGGCATGGAAGATATTAGAGAAACCCTCTCTGAAGATATAAAAGCACTTTCTGGAGAAATAAAAGAACTAAAATCTAACCAAGTTGAAATAAAAAAAGTTATTAATGAGGTGCAATAAAAAATGGAGGCTCTCACTGCTAGGATAAATGAGGCAGAAGAAAGAATTAGCGATATAGAAGACCAAATGACAGAGAATAAAGAAGCTGAGCAAAAGAGGGACAAACAGCTACTGGACCACGAGGGGAGAATTCGAGAGATAAGTGACACCATAAGACGAAACAACATTAGAATAATTGGGATTCCAGAAGAAGAAGAAAGAGAGAGGGGAGCAGAAGGTATATTGGAGAGAATTATTGGAGAGAATTTCCCCAATATGGCAAAGGGAACAACCATCAAAATCCAGGAGGTGCAGAGAACCCCCTTCAAAATCAATAAGAATAGGTCCACACCCCGTCACCTAATAGTAAAATTTACAAGTCTTAGTGACAAAGAGAAAATCCTGAAAGCAGCCCCGGAAAAGAAGTCTATAACATACAATGGTAAAAATATTAGATTGGCAGCAGACTTATCCACAGAGACCTGGCAGGCCAGAAAGAGCTGGCATGATATATTCAGAGCACAAAACGAGAAAAACAAGCAGCCAAGAATACTATATCCAGCTAGGCTATCATTGAAAATAGAAGGAGAGATTAAAAGCATCCAGGACAAACAACAACTGAAAGAATTTGCAAACACCAAACCAGCTCTACAGGAAATATTGAAAGGGGTCCTCTAAGCAAAGAGAGAGCCTAAAAGTAGTAGATCAGAAAGGAACAGAGACAATATACTGAAACAGTCACCTTACAGACAATACAATGGCACTAAATTCATATCTCTCAATAGTTACCCTGAATGTTAATGGGCTAAATGCCCCAGTCAAAAGACACAGGGTATCAGAATGGATAAAAAACCAAAACCCATCTATATGTTGCCTACAAGAAACTCATTTTAAACCCAAAGACACCTCCAGATTTAAAGTGAGGGGGTGGAAAACAATTTACCATGCTAATGGACATCAGAAGAAAGCAGGAGTGGCAATCCTTATATCAGATCAATTAGATTTTAAGCCAAAGACTATAATAAGAGATGAGGAAAGACACTATATCATACTCAAAGGATCTGTCCAACAAGAAGATCTAACAATTTTAAATATCTATGCCCCTAACGTGGGAGCAGCCAACTATGTAAACCAATTAATAACAAAATCAAAGAAACACCTCAACAATAATACAATAATAGTAGGGGACTTTAACACTCCCCTCACTGAAATGGACAGATCATCCAAGCAAAAGATCAACAAGGAAATCAAGGCCTTAAATGACACACTGGACCAGATGGACATCACAGATATATTCAGAACATTTCATCCCAAAGCAACAGAATACACATTCTTCTCTAGTGCACATGGAACATTCTCCAGAATAGATCACATCCTCGGTCCTAAATCAGGTCTCAACCGGTATCAAAAGATTGGGATCATTCCCTGCATATTTTCAGACCACAATGCTCTGAAGCTAGAACTCAATCACAAGAGGAAATTTGGAAAGCACCCAAATACATGGAGACTAAACAGCATCCTTCTAAAGAATGAATGGGTCAACCAGGAAATTAAAGAAGAATGAAAAAATTCATGGAAACAAATGATAATGAAAACACAACAGTTCAAAATCTGTGGGACACAACAAAGGCAGTCCTGAGAGGAAAATATATAGCGGTACAAGCCTTTCTCAAGAAACAAGAAAGGTCTCAGGTACACAACCTAACCCTACACCTAAAGGAGCTGGAGAAAGAACAAGAAAGAAACCCTAAACCCAGCAGGAGAAGAGAAATCATAAAGATCAGAGCAGAAATCAATGAAATAAAAACAAAACAAAACAAACAAAAAAAAAAACAATAGAACAAATCAACGAAACTAGGAGCTGGTTCTTTGAAAGAATTAATAAGATTGATAAACCCCTGGCCAGACTTATCAAAAAGAAAAGAGAAAGGACCCAAATAAATAAAACCATGAATGAAAGAGGAGAGATCACAACTAACACCAAAGAAATACAGACAATTAGAAGAACATACTATGAGCAACTCTATGCCAACAAATTTGACAATCTGGAAGAAATGGATGCATTCCTAGAGACATATAAACTACCACAACTCAACCAGGAAGAAATAGAAAACCTGAACAGACCCATAACCAGTAAGAAAATTGAAACAGTCATCAAAAATCTCCAAACAAATAAAAGCCCAGGGCCAGACGGCTTCCCGGGTGAATTCTACCAAACATTTAAAGAAGAACTAATTCCTATTCTCTAGAAACTGTTCCAAAGAATAGAAATGGAAGGAAAACTTCCAAACTCCTTTTATGAGGCCAGCATCACCTTGATCCCAAAACCAGACAAGGATCTTATAAAAAAAGAGAACTACAGACCAATATCCTTGATGAACACAGATGCAAAAATTCTCACCAAAATACTAGCCAATAGGATTCAACAGTACATTAAAAGGATTATTCACCACGACCAAGTGGGATTTTTTCCAGGGCTGCAAGGTTGGTTCAACATCCACAAATCAATCAATGTGATACAACACATTAATAAAAGAAAGAAAGAGAACCATATGATACTCTCCATAGATGCTGAGAAAGCATTTGACAAAGTACAGCATCCCTTCCTGATCAAAACTCTTCAAAGTGTAGGGATAGAGGGCACATACCTCAATATTATCAAAGCCATCTATGAAAAACCCACCACAAACATCATTCTGAATTCAGAAAATCTGAAAGCTTTTCCGCTAAGGTCAGGAACACGGCAGGGATGTCCAATATCACCACTGTTATTCAACATAGTACTAGAAGACCTAGCCTCAGCAATCAGACAACAAAAGGAAATTAAAGGCATCCAAATCGGCAAAGAAGAAGTCAAACTCTCATTCTTCGCAGATGATATGATACTATATGTGGAAAACCCAAAAGACTCTACTCCAAAACTGCTTGAACTTGTACAGGAATTCAGCAAAGTGGCAGGATATAAAACAATGCATAGAAATCAGTTGCATTTCTCTACACCAACAACAAGACAGAAGAATGAGAAATTAAGGAGTCAATCCTATTTACAGTTGCACCCAAAACTATAAGATACCTAGGAATAAACCTAACCAAAGAGGCTAAGAATCTATACTCAGAAAACTATAAAATATTAATGAAAGAAATTGAGGAAGACACAAAGAAATGGAAAAATATTTCATGCTCCTGGATTGGGAGAACAAATATTGTGAAAATGTCTATGCTACCTAAAGCAATCTACACATTTAATGCAATTCCTATCAAAGTACCATCCATTTTTTTCAAAGAAATGGAACAAATAATCCTAAAATTTATATGGAACCAGAAAAGACCTCAAATAGCCAAAGGAATATTGAAAAAGAAAGCCAAAGTTGGTGGCATCACAATTCCGGACTTCAAGCTCTATTACAAAGGTGTCATCATCAAGACAGCATGGTACTGGCACAAAACAGACACATAGATCAATAGAACAGAATAGAAAGCCCAGAAATAGACCCTCAATTCTATGGTCAATTAATCTTCGACAAAGCAGGAAAGAAGGTCCAATGGAAAAAAGACAGCCTCTTCAACAAATGGTGTTGGGAAAATTGGATAGCCACATGCAGAAAAATGAAATTGGACCATTTCCTTATACCACACACGAAAATAGACTCAAAATGGATGAAGGACTATCCATTTCTCCATTTCTCAATGGAGAAAGGAATCCATCAAAATCCTTGAGAAGAACACAGGCAGCAATTTCTTCGTCCTCAGCCACAGCAACATCTTCCTAGGAACATCGCCAAAGGCAAGGGAAGCAAGGGCAAAAATGAACTATTGGGATTTCATCAAGATCAAAAGCTTTTGCACAGCAAAGGAAACAGTTAACAAAACCAAAAGACAACTGACAGAATGGGAGAAGATATTTGCAAACGACGTATCAGATAAAGGGCTAGTGTCCAAAATCTATAAAGAACTTAGCAAACTCAACACCCAAAGAACAAATAATCCAATCAAGAAATGGGCAGAAGACACAAACAGACATTTCTGCAAAGAAGACATCCGGATGGCCAACAGACACATGAAAAAGTGCTCCACATCACTCAGCATCGGGGAAATACAAATCAAAACCACAATGAGATATCACCTCACACCAGCCATTAATTTTAATGGCTAAAATTAACAAGTCCGGAAATGACAGATGCTGGTGAGGATGCGGAGAAAGGGAAACCCTCCTACACTGTTGGTGGGAATGCAAGCTGGTGCAACCACTCTGGAAAACAGCATGGAAGTTCCTCAAAATGTTGAAAATAGAACTACCTTATGACCCAGCGATTGCACTACTGGGTATTTACCCTAAAGATACAAACATAGTGATCCGAAGGGACACGTGCACCCAAATGTTTATAGCAGCAATGTCTACAATAGCCAAACTATGGAAAGAACCTAGATGTCCATCCACAGATGAATGGATAAAGAAGATGTGGTATATATACACAATGGAATCCTATGCAGCCATCAAAAAATTAAATCTTGCCATTTGCGACGACGTGGATGGAACTAGAGGGTATCATGCTTAGTGAAATAAGTCAGTCAGAGAAAGACAACTATCATATGATCTCCCTGATATGAGGAAGTGGAGATGCAACATGGGCGGTTAAGGGGGTAGGAGAAGAATAAATGAAACAAGATGGGATTGGGAGGGAGACAAACCATAAGTGACTCTTCATCTCAGAAAACAAACTGAGGGTTGCTGGGGGGAGGGGGATTGGGAGAAGTGGGGTGGGGTTATGGACATTGGGGAGGGTATGTGCTATGGTGAGTGCTGTGAAGTCTGTAAACTTGGTGATTCATAGACCTGTACCCCTGGGGATAAAAATATATTATATGTTTATAAAAAATAAAAAAAGAAAAAAAGCAAGAAAAATGGGGGACAAGAAAAAACAATTTACAAAAAAAAAAGATTTTACAAAATTAAAAATTAAATTCATCCTCACTAGAAAAAAATTGAATTTTAGTGTTTTATGATAAATCATAAGGTTAAAAATAGGAGTTTCAGTGAGAATGCAATGGGGAAAATGTATTCTCATAGAGTGCTAGAAGAAATGGACACTCATGCTAACTTTCTGGAAGTAATGATCAAATTGATACATAGTTAACGAGTAAATCTTAATCAAACTGTAGAACAAAATGGAGCTTGTTATCTTGTTTTCATAGGTGCTGCTTCTGCTGTTAAAGTTATGCAGAGTAAGGGTCAGAATTGACTAGACCTATGGTCCAATATGAAGACTGAACACCTAGGCAAAGTTTTACTGAGCTTTACTACATGAGTGAGTCTATTTGACCTCAAGAGCCCATGATGGGATATAGCCAACTTCCTAGTGTGTGGCATGTATGCAGGAATAGTAGGATTGAAGAGAAAAAAACTTTGGTACATCCATCTGTTTGATGAAATCAGAAAGGCAGTCTTATGATAAAAGTCAGGATATATTTTAGCTTCAATCTCTGAAGGAAAATCGATTTTTTTTTTTTTTTTGCTTTAAGTAAGGTTATATTTTTTCCAGTCATGCAGTAAGGATGCCACATTTAGACAGAAAGTCACCTCTCTCCCTCTTTCTGTCTCTCTGATTTTAGCTATCTACAGGTAAATCCAAATTATTCATGGATTCCATATTTCCTGTTTGCTTCCTTGTAAAAAATTATTTTTAACTCCAAAATCAATACTCATATGCTTTCATGGTTATTCAGACATGTGCTGAGTAGTGAAAAATTTAGTTTCCGGCTACTCAAGTTCCCAGGTAAGGCTAACCAAAGTGATGTTCTGCCTTGTTTCAGCTCTTGCACTGTAAAACGTATCCTTTTTTCCCCCAGTATATTTATAGCCACATTTTTTTGCTTTTTGCTGGTAATTTTGCTGTTTAAAATGGCTCCCAAATGCAGTGCTGTGGTGTTGTGCATTATTTCTAAATGTGAGAAAGCTGTAATGTATTTTACTGAGAAAATCCATGTGTTAGATAAGCTTCTTTCAGACATGAGTTACAAGGCTCTTGACTATGAATTCAATGATCATGAATCAACCATATATATTAAATAAGATGTCTTTAAACAGAAGCACAGGTAAAACAAGTTTATGCATTGATCAACTAATGAAAATATTATGACCAGAGGCTTACAGGAAACTAATTATGTCTCAGACCAACCATTCAGCATTTGCTAATACAATGTTCTTGGCAACTGTATAGAATATAACTACCACAGACAACAGGGATTCACTATATATGTGTAATATGAAAATTCTGTGTCTGTGTCTTTGCATCTCTCTCTGTCTACATATATGCATAAGAACTGTTGCATGTGTATATATGTCTGTGTGTGTATATAAACAGATATATATATTCACACATACTCAGAAACACAGACATATGTACACACATAACAATTCTCATCTATATTAAAATATTTAAATAAATGTTGAGTGGTCAGATTATAAGTGATTTAAGTTTTTATTTATATGTTTCAAAAATTTCCAAACGTTCTGCTATCACTATTATGCTCACAGATCCAAATAAATAAATCTGATTTCAAAATTATAATGTTACCATTTAATCAAAATGTCAAAAATGTCTGCTTTTAGGAATTTTTAAAAAGATTTTATTTACTTGTCGGAGACAGAGAGCACAAACAGGGGGAGTGGCAGGCAGAGGGAGAAGCAGGCTCTCTGCTGAGCAGGGAGCCCGATGCAGGGCTCAATCCCAGGATCCCAGGATCATGACCTGAGCTGAAGGCAGAGGCTTAACCAACTGAGCCACCGAGGCTCCCTTTCAGGAATTTTTTAATGAAAAATAAAAAGTAACATATAAAAACTATGAGTGAGAATATGCATTATTGAATCACTTATAATAATAGTTTAAGATTGGAAACAAATTTAAACATCTCACCATAGAAAAATGGCTAAGTAATCTATGCATACAGTGGGAATTTTAATTCTTTTATACCTGCAGTATATTTTTTATGTTCTGTTTTATTTCAAAGAAAATGTGTGTGTGTGTGTGTGTGTGTGTGTTTAAGAATTTACTCGTTTACTTGACAGAGAATGAAAAAGCCATCACAAATAGGGGGAGAGGAGAGGCAGGCTCCCCACTGAGCAGGGATCTCCATGCAGGGCTTGATCCCAGGACCCCTGGGCCAAAACCTGAGCCTGAGGCAGATGCTCAACTGATTGAGCCACCCAGGTGCCAGGGAAAATGTGTTTCTTTAGTAAGAAAAAAAAAGTTTTTGTTACACAAGATACTAATTTTTAAATGTTACAGTGGTCACCTTGTTCAAAAATGTGTTGCACTATGTATATACTATTCTGAAATAATAATGTTTTCTGGGTTTTGTTGTTGTTGTTGTTGTTGTTGTTTTGTAACAATAAATTGTAACTGGTTTAACCAGCAAATTTTCCTACTGAACCTGGCAAGGTAGCTCTAAAGTGAAGATACCTTATGAAACATGGATGCTATGAACAACACAAAAAGGCATAAAGTTTGCAGTCCCATATTGACAGTGTGAATGCGTATCTAGCTGCAATGAAAAATAACCCAATTGTATAAATATGAATGTATGGGACTATTACATTTTTTCAAACTTTTACGAATATGGTTTTGGAGATAGGGATGGGAATGCTATGGTGTGTCTTATACAAGACATCCAATTTTTCAAGGAAATTCTAAGGAATGGAAGTCAGGTTTAAATCAGAATGTTAACTAAGGGTTATGGTAACACCAAGGCTTGTGCTTATAAGGAAACAGGTGGGACTGAAGGAACTGCTTTTAGCAGAAAAATGGGTAAGAAAAACTAGAGCTTTCAAATCCTAAGTGTCAAACCCTGAGTCATCTTTGATTGAAGCTAGAGAGTGCTGAAGACACTGAGGCTGCATTAAAAGCAGTGGGATTGATATGGGGGATGTTTATCTTTACAGAAAAAGGAAGTTTAACACTACACTGAATTTGGGACCATGCCAGAAGTTTATCCAGAAAAGCAATTTAGAAATATAATTAATTGTGTCTCCTTTTGACCCCTTTATTTATCAGTGCATGGAAAGTACATTTTTAAAAAGTATTCCTTTCCAAATTAGAAATATCACCTCAGAACTTTTTGTGAGATAAGAACCTAAATTCAAAGATGTTTTTGTTGTTGTTGGAGCCAATAGAGAAAAAAAAAAAAAAAAACTTTCTTTTGCTACCTGAGAATAGTATCAGCTAGCATGGATTGAGTACTCACCACGTGCTAGGCACTGAAAATATTTTATATGTATTAATTCAATTAATTGTTATTAACTACCTTACATAGAATTTCATAGAATTTCCTCATTGACTTGACTGAGAATGAGAAAGCCAGCATAAATAGGGGGAGGAACAGAGGGAGAGGAGAATCAGGCTCCCCACTGAGGGGATAGGCAATTCTTTACTCCAATTTTATCAAAGCAGTGACATAAATCTGTCTAATGACAGTATTAGATAGCTAATAAGTGTCTAATTCAGTCTGGCTTCAGAATCATGGATGTTAACTAATATGCTAGAGCAGCCATGATATATAAAATGGATAACAAACTGAATATTCCACCAAGATAGATTTTAATGCATTCACTTTGTCATTCTGAGTATATATAAATATTTTACCCATTTTTTTCTAAAAATGTTGTCTGCGTTTTTATCGTCCAAAATAGTCTGAGAAAACAAACCTAATATCATGTAAGAAAATAACAAATATTTCACTACTTAAAAAAACACACACACAAAAACAGCAAACAAACAACATATTAAGCTATTCCAATACACATAGTAGATTAGCAAGAAAGTGCTCTTGGAATCTTGGGTTATAAATAAAAAGGAAGGGCAAGTAACTGTATTCACACATTAAATGTGAGTATTCTCTCCACATATCAAAACTCATCTATTTAACAGATCATTCACATAATCACTATGCAAAATGGATGTAGTCCCAACTCCCATTTTGTTCTAATAACAGTTTTAAAAATTATATATATATGTATATATACATATATATATAAAATGAAGAATTCATATTTCATGGTGCAGAGATCATTCAAATAATCATTTTCTAACTCCTAAAAGAATCAATAATATTTTTAACAAACAATGATAATATTCTCAATAAACTATCAGGAGGGTGGTAACAGGAAGAAATACCCCAAAACAAAATGTGTGTATATTTACCTTTGTTTTATATATGTTCCAAAGCATATGTATATGCATTGGTATACAAACAAACAAGATAAACGTATAGGCATGTGTGTTACATATATATATATATACATACCATACTTGTTTATTTTTTTTTTCCTGGAAGTCTCACAGTATGTTATAATTCAAATAAAAGAATGTTTACTTTTTCTCACTGAAGTCTTGTCATGTAAGTTCAAAGATAGACCCAAATTTCTGGAAACTATTTATTTTACAGTTATGAAAAAAGAGGGTATATAATTTTTAACTACTTAACCTTGTGATAGTCTGACCATCAACTCCAGAGTCCATACAGACTATGTGTGTGACTTCTATCCTATTCATCTTTTTCAGAAAAATGTAAGGCTATTTACAATTCTTTCCAAGACAATAGCTTCGTCCATATTGTCATTTATAATGCTCCTTAACTAATTAATTAATTAATTAATACTTTTTTGATATGAGTATAGTTGACACAAATGTTACACGAGTTTCAGGAGTACAACGTAGGGATTTGACAAGTTTATATGTTATGCTATGCTCACCACAAGTATAGCTACCATCTGTCACTATGCACTGCTATTATAATATCATTGACTATATTCCTTATGTTGTGTTTTTTATTTCTGTGACTTACTCAGTCCATAACTGGAAGCTTATAAAACTACTTTATTTTCATTAGAGTGCTCAACAGAGTCTCTATTTGGATTTTCATCAAAATCATTCCTCTTATCTCTAAACAAGTATTCCATTGTTAAACCCTTAAGTGTCCAATGAAAGATAGGGAACTGAAAGTAACAAATTCTATCCCTGGTCAGTGTTCTCTTTTATGATATACTAAGTCCCATTTTGCTCTAGTTGGATAGAATGAAAATGTGGTGGTGTTTTAAAAAATTGTTGTCTATATCCTAAAAACAAACAAGATTGTATTTTCAGCCTTCTGTTAATTTTGGCAATTCTGATTGGCCCTGTGCTACACTCTTAATATTAATTCATATAATTTGTTCCTTCCTTCTGATAAGAAACTTGCATGAGGGTAGGGATCTTACTCATCTTGCTCAATCCTTGTCCCCAGCATTCAGTATATTACTTGGAATATAACGACAATATTTATTCATTGAAGGAAGTAATAAGTGCAGAAGTTTTGAGATTTAGTTCCAAAATGTCATGTTTATATAATATAATAAAGTCAAAGATACCTTTGTTTCAAGGTTTAAGAAATAATAAAATACATGAAAAGTTGCATAATGAATTCAAATATATTCATCAGAATGAATAATATTCAAATGAATATTCTCTATCTCAGGAATTATTTACAAAACATTAGAAAGTAGAAAAAATCTGTTAGAAATATGGGTGATTTAGGTTGATTATTTTAATAAGAAAATGGATTCCAATCAAGTTGGTAATATTCATGAAAACAAAATCTTGGCCAGTATCACAAAGCCTTAATTTTCACATCATTTAAAACAATGTTATAGTTGTAAAAAATTATATGTATCTTCTTATCTAAAAGTATCAAATTGCATTCAGGTTTACTTATTTCAAATAAATTCTAGAATCATTTTGTCAATTTTGACAGAAATAAAGTAAATGACGAGGATTTTGACAAGAAGTAACTCAATTATTTCTATCTGAAATCACAATACTCAATCAAGATATATTTCACAAATGCTGAGCTCCAGAAATTCACAAAAAGTTGAAAACAAACAGAAAAGTGTTTATACAATAATAAATACTAACATTCAATTAGAACTGTGGGTTTTGTTAATTTTAATTTCAGCCTAGTCCCAAACCCCAGCCTCAAAAATAAACAGCCTCATTTTTAGCCATCGTAAAGGGCATACCTGTTTGCCACTCATTAGAAGTCCCATCATCAGTGTATTGTCCTATAGGACCTCACCTGAAGTTCCCAGGAAAAGCTTCATTCCCAGTGTGTTGTGGCTGTTGGACTGACTCAGAGCTCAGCTTCAGAGGAGAAACCTTAACCTCAGTCAGTGAAAACAAAGGGCTGTGACTATTTAACATAGGAGCTGCCTTTGGCTACAATACACTTTGGACAAAAATCTGGAAACATGAGGTATATGAAGTATTTTAAAAAGTTGTGATATATCCTTGTCGGAAAAATTGAAAAAAAACTGCATGTGTGCTCAAAAAAGCCTGGAGAGGGTTGCAACACCTCTGGCCATTCTCAAAGCATTGAAGGAGTAGGAAGTGAAGCATAAAGCAAAATTATACACTGCCTGTACATTGAAATTAACCCTAATACACACATGCACACAGATTCTCTTCTAACGGTAGAAGACATACTGACTCAAAAAAACCCAAAAAACAAAAAACAAAAACAAAAACAAAAACAAACCTTACTGACTCAAGGAACTTAAGGAAATCATAGGCTGACCACAAAGCTGGCCTATGAGTAAAAACAAATGTGATTGATGTAGACTGAATGTTTATGTCCCTCAAAATTCATGTGTTGAAGCCAAATCCCCAACGTGATACATATGGAAGTGGAGCCTTTGGGAGTTGCTTATGTCATGAGGGTGGAACCCTCATGATGGGGATGAGTGCTGTATAAATGAGACCCCAGCAAGTTCTCTTCGCCTCCTATCATGTGAGGAGACAGCAAATGTTGGCTTTTGAACCGAAAAGTGGTATCTCATCAGACACAGATCTGCAGGAACCTTGATCTTGGACCTCATAGCCTACATAACTATGAGAAATAAATATCTGTTGTTTGTAAGTCACTCAGTTTATGGTATTCTGTCATACCAGCCCAAATGGACAAAGACAATGATAGCAATAAAACCAACCAAACAAAAACCTCAGAGGTATTAGTGGTTGCACTTTACTGGGAATAAGAGCTATAGAGAACTAGTCTAGAGGAGTAAATAAACAGCAATAATTGCAACAACAAAAACAGCCACAACAATATTTGATGGATGTGATTCCAGAATTGTTACAATAAAATATCTAAAACATCCAGGTTTAAACAAACAAACAAACAAACAAAAACCCTGGAGATTTTTAAGTAAACAGGAAACTGTAGTCCAAATAAAGGAAAAACAAGCCTTCACTAGAAACTGGCTAGGAGTGGACCAGGATGTTGAACTTAGTAGACATTTTAAAAATAACTTCTGTAAATATGTTAAGGGAAAACATATTTAAAGAAATAAAGTATGACACCTCTATCACACCAGTATCTCAATAAAGAGATAAAAATTAAATTAAAAAAATAGAAATTCTAAAATTTGGAAGGCCAATAACTGAAATGAAATTTTACTAGAAGGGCTCAGTCACATATTTTAATTGACAGTAGAAATAATCAATGATTATGGAGATTGGTGTAGATATAGGTGCACTGACTACACCTAGCACTCAGATCTTGATTTCCAATGCCATTTTCCAGTGTAAGGAACTGAAAGTCATTAGAGAAATATGTGATTATAGCACTAAGGCAGAGGGAATTCAAAATTAGCCTGAAGCATCTTGTAGTAACAGAAATTAAGGAACTGCTCATATAATAAAAGGATGGGGGCATTTTAAAGGGACAGAAGCCAACCTGAAATAACTCCCAATGGCCAAAGATGGAACATAATAGATAGCAATAGTATCAAATTATCAACCAAAGAATAAAACAAAATCCATAAATCCATGGATTTTACATAATCAGTAAATAAATACATATATACATGCATACATAAAGAAACAAATATCTCTTGTAGAAAAATTCCAAATAATGTGGAAAAAATCAGGGACATAGAAAATCACCAACAGAATCCCAATGATAGTTTATGTAAATGAGAGTCACTGAAGAATGTGAAAATTAGTGATTCATCACTAATCACTCGTTTATGGAAAACAAGATGTTTGATTCACCTCTCTCCAAAGATGTTTTTTATTTACCTCCATTGGAAGTCAGGCTTAACTTAGTGATTTTCTTTTATTTATTTTTTATTTATTTTTTTTTTTTTATTATGTTCAGTATCCAGCATATATTACATGATTAGTTTTTGATGTAGTGTTCAGCGATTCATTAGTTGCATATAATACCCAGTGCTCACCACCACACATGCCCTCCTTAATACCCATCACCCAGTTACTCCATCCCCCATCCCCCTCCATTCTGTAACTCTCAGTTTGATTCTCAGAGTTCAGAGCCTCTCATGTTTTATCTCCCTCTCTTATTTCTTCCAATTCTGTTTTTCCTCCCTTTGACTAGGGTCCTCTGTTCTATTCCTTATGTTCCACATAAGAATGAAACCATATGATAATTGTCTTTCTTTGATTAACTTATTTCACTAAGCATAATCCCCTCTAGTTCCATCCATTTTGATGCAAATGTGGGTATCCATCCTTTCTGATGGCCAAGTAATAGTCCATTGTATATATGAACCACATCTTCTTTATCCATTCATCTATTGATGTACATCTGTGTTCTTTCCATACTTTAACTATTGTGGACATTGCTGCTATAAACATTTGGGTGCAGGTGCCCCTTCAGATCACTATATATGCATCTTTGAAGTAAATACCTAGTAGTGCAGTTGCTGGGTGAGAGTAGCGCTATTTTCCTCTTTCTTCCTTCCCTTTATTTTTTTATGATTTTTATTTATTTAACAGAGAGAAACACAGTGAGTAGGGAACGCAAGCAGGGGAGCAGGAGAGGAAGAAGCAGGCTACTCACTGAGCATGGAGCCTGATGCAGGGCTTGATCCTAGGACCCTGGGATCATGACCTGAGCCAAAGGCAGGTGCTTAACAACTGAGCCACACAGACTCCCCTATTTTCCACTTTCTGAGAAATCTACTGTTTTCCATGCTGGCTGCTCCAGCTTGCATTCCCACCAACAGTATAAGAGGGTTTTGTTTTCTCATCCTCACCATCTGTTGTTTCATGAGTGGTTAATTTTAGCCATTCTGACTCGTGTGAGGTGGTATCTCATTGTGGTTTTGATTTGTATTTCCCTGATGCCCAGTCATATTGAACATTTCTTCATGTGTCTGTTGGCCATTTGAATGTCTTCTTTGCAGAAATGTCTGTTTCTGTCTTCTGCCCATTTCTTGATTGGATTATTTGTTCTTTAGGTGTTAAGTTTAATAAGTTCTTTATAGATTTTGGATAATAACCCTTTATCTGATAAGACATTTGCAAACATCTCCCATTCATCTGTTGTCTTTTGGTTTTGTCGACTATTCCCTTTGCTGTGCAAAAGCTTTTTATCTTGATGAAATCCCAATAGTTCATTTTTGCTTATGTTTCCCTTGAGTTTGGAGTTGTGTCTATAAGAAGATGCTATGGCTGAGGTCACAGAGGTTGTTGCCTGTGTTCTTCTCTAGGATTTTGATGGATTCCTGTCTCACATTTAGGTCTTTCATCCATTTTGAGTCTATTTTTGTGTGTGGTATAAGGAAATGGTCCAGTTTCATTCTTCTGCAAGTGGCTGTACAATCTTCCCAACACCATTAATTGAAAAGATTGTCTTTTTTCCACTGGGTATTCTTTCCTGCTTATAGCAGCATTCTAGGGATCTTGGATTATTTTATATCACAGATTATTATTGATTTTTGAACTAAAACTCATAGTATTATAGTTGCATAGTGTTTTGGTGATTACATATTTTACTCACAAGGATGTCTCTTGATTGATGGAGAGGTAAATAGACAGATGATAGATAGGTAGATAGATAGTATAAATAAATACAAAGAAACAGATGTTCTGATCATCTCCAATGTCAGGAAGTGGATAGGATCCATTTATGAACAATCATTAGTTTATAAAAGGTAGATTCTAGTAACAAAGAAATAGTAATGCAGCAAAGTTCTGCCATCTGCCATCTCTAATGTCTGGGATCTGACCTCTCTAATGTCAGCAAATATATAGGCAAATATGGGTTGATATGAATATTGCATCAATTCATAAAGTAATTTTGGTTTCAATTTAAATTTCAAGATTATAGAACCATCAGCACTTATTCAAAAACTTCATCGATATACAGAGTATACTGGAATATAATAAAAAGTTATATTTGTATTAAATAAATATTATCAATTCATAGTAAACTATAAAAAATAAAGTTATAGTTAATGATGAATATTTTTCCAAATGAAAAATCAAAAACTAGAAGATAGGAAGCCATGCCAATAATCTATATAGCTATTTCATTTTTTTATTACTGTAGAGATATAGTCTGGCAGCTTGGAAGCCTTAACAACTTAACAACCAAACTCTACCACTTATTAGCTGATTCTCACAAGGATTCTGACAGATTTAGATAGATTAAACAAGAATTCTGTGAACTAGCAACTCCTACTGTCCCTAATGACAGCTGACTTTCCTTCTTAGATCAGTATATTATGTATCAGAGAGGTGAATTCATAAATTTAAATCAATGCCTTTCAGAGGAGCAATATTTCCTTGGTAACTCCTCTTGGAATTATGTAGGAGAAATATTTTATATAGTCTTGGGATTAGAGTTCATAATTGGTGACTCTTCCACTTCCTAGTCCTTTTATTTAGAACAGTTATTTAACCTTCTTGACTCTCCATTTTTTCCCTATGTAAAATTATAGAAGTCTTCCCTCCCAGGAAAATAAACTCTACTTGTGCTTCCTACAGTTTTACCACTAGTCTTTAGCTAATAATTCAAAAAATATGTTTTACTTACAAAACTCAATAAGATTTCAGATAAATCACTAGATGTAATTGTTTGTGATGTTATAAACTGGTTTTTGAGAATATTTGCTTTCCAAAACAAATCTTTCAGATTTCTGTTTGAGATGTACTGTGAGGGGTATTTATACAGGCTAGCATAGGTGTTTTGACACAGTCAGAAGTAATATGAAAAGAGAAGTTGGAATATAGGCAAGCCTTGAGACCAGATAATACAAATTCTGGGGAATAATGGGTAGGATTCATTTATGAACAATTATTAGTTTATATAAGATAGACCCTAGTAACCCTGAAATAGTAATGCAAAAAACAAAGAACTAAAAGAATTTCTAAATTTACAGGTTAAAAATTTGGACCTGTCAAATATTGATTATTCAGTACAGAAATCTGAATAGCTAAATTTCAAAGCAAAGTTTCAGTGATAGAAGCTTTGAGTTCATGTGTCTATGAGTTTTTATAGCATTCATAGAAATGCTATGAATATTAAATAAATTCAAAAAATATTAATTGAGTATAAAGATTTCCATGAAACACATAATTGAAGTAATTGGGGTTAAGACCTTGCCTAAGGCAATTCATTTTAACCATCTAAATCTGGCAGTGTTTCTCATTGAAAATATACTTTTTGCTTTGTTAGCTCTAGCCAGGTTTCTATAACAATTATTCCCAAATAAGGGAACATAAAAACTGTGACAGATAAATTTGTGCTTATTTTCTTTTGACAGTTTAGTTTATCCCTTATCTCCAGATCTGATTGGAATAAGCTAAATCTAAATCAAAACAAAAATAAAAAAAAATAGGTTTGATAGAATGAAGACAAAATAAGTTAGCTCAAGTGAGATAAAAGTGTTTAGACTGAGAAATTTTAACATATCAGACAGTATGTGATTAAAGAAAAAGTTACCACAATTGAGCTTAATTCTTAGCTCTATATTCCCTGGCAGCATGAGAAAGTTGACCGCAATGTGTAAAGTCAGGCATATTTATTCCAAATATATATTGTAGGCACATATATCATAGTGAAGAAGATAAATAACCAACAAATACATATCAAATCTATGCCTTAACAGAATTGTCTGTACTCAGCAATGTTAATGGTTAGGCTCTGAGCTTCCATTACTATACTTTCCATGTTAATAAAAATTTACTCTTGTCTTACATCGGTATTAGTAAACGCATGACAATAGGATAGAAATGATTGTCATCTTGTGATTTTTAAAGTTTTTTTTTAAATTAATTTTATTTATTTATTTATTTATTTATTTTTAAATTTTATTTTTTATAAACATATAATATATTTTTATCCGCAGAGGTACAGGTCTGTGAATCGCCAAGTTTACACACTTCACAGCACTCACCATAGCACATACCCTCCCCAATGTCCATAACCCTACCCCCCCAACCCCCTCCTTCCATCAACCCCTAGTTTGTTTTGTGAGATTAAGAGTCATTTATGGTTTGTCTCCCTCCCAATCCCATCTTGTTTCATTTACTCTTCTCCTACCCCCTTAACCCCCCATGTTGCATCTCCTCTCCCTCATATCAGGGAGATCATATGATAGTTGTCTTTCTCTGACTGACTTATTTCACTAAGCATGATACCCTCTAGTTCCATCCACGTCGTCGCAAATGGCAAGATTTCATTTCTTTTAATGGCTGCATAGGATTCCATTCTGTATATATACCACATCTTCTTTATCCATTCATCTTTGGATGGACATCTAGGTTCTTTCCATAGTTTGGCTATTGTAGACATTGCTGCTATAAACATTCGGGTGCACGTGCCCCTTCGGATCACTATGTTTGTATCTTTAGGGTAAATACCCAGCAGTGCAATTGCTGGGTCATAGGGTAGTTCTATTTTCAACATTTTGAGGAACCTCCATGCTGTTTTCCAGAGTGGTTGCACCAGCTTGCATTCCCATCAACAGTGTAGGAGGGTTCCCCTTTTTCCGCATCCTCTCCAGCATCTGTCATTTCCTGACTTGTTAATTTTAGCCATTCTGACTGGTGTGAGGTGATATCTCATTGTAGTTTTGATTTGTATTTCCCTGATGCCGAGTGATATGGAGCACTTTTTCATGTGTCTGTTGGTCATCTGGATGTCTTCTTTGCAGAAATATCTGTTCATGTCTTCTGTCCATTTCTTGATTGGATTATTTGTTCTTTGGGTGTTGAGTTTGCTAAGTTCTTTATAGATTTTGGCCACTAGCCCTTTATCTGATATGTCATTTGCAAATATCTTCTCCCATTTTGTCAGTTGTCTTTTGGTTTTGTGAACTGTTTCCTTTGCTGTGCAAAAGCTATGTCATTTGCAAATATCTTCTCCCATTTTGTCAGTTGTCTTTTGGTTTTGTGAACTGTTTCCTTTGCTGTGCAAAAGCTTTTGATCTTGATAAAATCCCAATAGTTCATTTTTGCCCTTGCTTCCCTTGCCTTTGGCGATGTTCCTAGGAAGATGTTGCTGCAGCTGAGGTTGAAGAGGTTGCTGCCTGTGTTCTCCTCAAGGATTTTGATGGATTCCTTTCTCACATTGAGGTCCTTCATCCATTTTGAGTCTATTTTCATGAGTGATGTAAGGATATGATCCAATTTCATTTTTCTGCATATGGCTGTCCAATTTTCCCAACATCATTTATTGAAGAGGTTGTCTTTTGGACATTCTTTCCTGTTTTGTCGAAAATTAGTTGACTATAGAGTTGAGGGTCTATTTCTGGGCTCTCTATTCTGTTCCATTGATCTATGTGTCTGTTTTTGTGCCAGTACCATGCTGTCTTGATGATGACAGCTTTGTAATAGAGCTTGAAGTCCGGAATTGTGATGCCACCAACTTTGGCTTTCTTTTTCAATATTCCTTTGGCTATTGCTTTTGTTTAGAGATTTTTGATGACTGTTTCAATCTCGTTACTGGTTATGGGTCTGTTCAAGTTTTCTATTTCTTCCTGGTTCAGTTGTGGTAGTTTATATGTCTCTAGGAATGCATCCATTTCTTCCAGATTGTCAAATTTGTTGGCGTAGAGTTGCTCATAGTATGTTCTTCTAATTGTCTGTATTTCTTTGGTGTTCGTTGTGATCTCTCCTCTTTCATTCATGGTTTTATTTATTTGGGTCCTTTCTCTTTTCTTTTTGATAAGTCTGGCCAGGGGTTTATCAATCTTATTAATTCTTTCAAAGAACCAGCTCCTAGTTTCGTTGATTTGTTCTATTGTTTTTTTGGTTTCTATTTCATTGATTTCTGCTCTGATCTTTAGGATTTCTCTTCTCCTGCTGGGTTTAGGGTTTCTTTCTTGTTCTTTCCCCAGCTCCTTTACGTGTAGGGTTAGGTTGTGTACCTGAGACCTTTCTTGTTTCTTGAGAAAGGCTTGTACCACTATCTATTTTCCTCTCAGGACTGCCTTTGTTGTGTCCCACAGATTTTGAACTGTTGTGTTTTCATTATCATTTGTTTCCATGAATTTTTTCATTCTTCTTTAATTTCCTGGTTCACCCATTCATTCTTTAGAAGGATGCTGTTTAGTCTCCATGTATTTGGGTTCTTTCCAAATTTCCTCTTGTGATTGAGTTCTAGCTTCAGAGCATTGTGGTCTGAAAATATGCAGGGAATGATCCCAATCTTTTGATACCGGTCGAGACCTGATTTAGGACCCAGGATGTGATCTATTCTGGAGAATGTTTCATGAGCACTAGAGAAGAATGTGTATTCTGTTGCTTTGGGATGAAATGTTCTGAATATATCTGTGATATCCATCTGGTCCAGTGTGTCATTTAAGGCCTTGATTTCCTTGTTGATCTTTTGCTTGGATGATCTGTCCATTTCAGTGAGGGGAGTGTTAAAGTCCCCTACTATTATTGTATTATTGTTGAGGTGTTTCTTTGATTTTGTTATTAATTGGTTTACATAGTTGGCTGCTCCCACGTTAGGGGCATAGATATTTAAAATTGTTAGATCTTCTTGTTGGACAGATCCTTTGAGTATGATGTAGTGTCATTCGTCATCTCTTATTATAGTCTTTGGCTTAAAATCTAATTGATCTGATATAAGGATTGCCACTCCTGCTTTCTTCTGATGTCCATTAGCATGGTAAATTGTTTTCCACCCCCTCACTTTAAATCTGGAGGTGTCTTTGGGTTTAAAATGAGTTTCTTGTAGGCAACATATAGATGGGTTTTGGTTTTTTATCCATTCTGATACCCTGTGTCTTTTGACTGGGGCATTTAGCCCATTAACATTCAGGGTAACTATTGAGAGATATGAATTTAGTGCCATTGTATTGTCTGTAAGGTGACTGTTTCAGTATATTGTCTCTGTTCCTTTCTGATCTACTACTTTTAGGCTCTCTCTTTGCTTAGAGGACCCCTTTCAATATTTCCTGTAGAGCTGGTTTGGTGTTTGCAAATTCTTTCAGTTGTTGTTTGTCCTGGAAGCTTTTAATCTCTCCTTCTATTTTCAATGATAGCCTAGCTGGATATAGTATTCTTGGATGCTTGTTTTTCTCGTTTTGTGCTCTGAATATATCATGCCAGCTCTTTCTGGCCTGCCAGGTCTCTGTGGATAAGTCTGCTGCCAATCTAATATTTTTACCATTGTATGTTACAGACTTCTTTTCCGGGGCTGCTTTCAGGATTTTCTCTTTGTCACTAAGACTTGTAAATTTTACTATTAGGTGACGGGGTGTGGACCTATTCTTATTGATTTTGAAGGGGGTTCTCTGCACCTCCTGGATTTTGATGGTTGTTCCCTTTGCCATATTGGGGAAATTCTCTCCAATAATTCTCTCCAATATACCTTCTGCTCCCCTCTCTCTTTCTTCTTCTTCTGGAATCCCAATTATTCTAATGTTGTTTCATCTTATGGTGTCACTTATCTCTCGAATTCTGCCCTCGTGGTCCAGTAGCTGTTTGTCCCTCTTTTGCTGAGCTTCTTTATTCTCTGTCATTTGGTCTTCTATATCACTAATTCTTTCTTTTGCCTCATTTATCCTAGCAGTGCGAGCCTCCATTTTTGATTGCACCTCATTAATAGCTTTTTTTATTTCAACTTGGTTAGATCTTAGTTCTTTTATTTCTCCAGAAAGGAATTTTATATCTCCTGAGAGGGTTTCTCTAATATCTTCCATGCCTTTTTCGAGCCCGGCTAGAACCTTGAGAATCGTCATGCTGAATTCTAGATCTGACATATTACCAATGTCTGTTTTGATTAGGTGTCTAGTCTTCAGTAGTGTCTCTTGTTCTTTTTTTTGTGGTGCATTTTTCCGCCTTGTCATTTTGTCCAGATAAGAGTATATGAAGGAGCAAGTAAAATATTAAAACGGTGGAAACAACCCCAGGAAAATATGCTGTAGCCAAATCCGAAGGGATCCCAATTTGTGATGGGGGAGAAAGGGGATAAAAAGGTTCAGAGAGAAAGAAAAAAAAAAAAGAAAGAAACAATTAAAAAAAGAAAACCAATATAGAAAAAATATAAAAAGGAAAATAAATAAATAAATATACATATATATATATATATATATATATATATATATATATA